>NC_087349.1:70394481-70697512 GCF_030014295.1 Loxodonta africana | reverse complement strand
AATCGTCCAAACTTTACATACTTATAAGAGAAAAATAGACATTTTATTATTTTTTAAGTTGTATAAGCCAGGAAGACGGTATTACTTTCTTTTTCGTTAGGGCTTGTGTTAAGCCTCTAAAATAAAATATTTAGATTTTTAAAATCTCATAGGCATTGTAAATTGTGTTAAAATTCATAATAATTTAAGAGTTTTTTTGATATTTTAAAAATTATATTACACAATGTTTTACATTATATAATATTTTGTTATATTTAATATTATACATATTAAATTATCTATATTTATAGTCATGCTGGAGCTCAGCTGCTAACCAAAATTTTGGCAGTTCAGCAGTTCAAATCCACCAGGTGCTCCTTGGAAACTCTATGAGGCAGTTCTACCCTGTCCTATAGGGTCGATATGAGTCAGAAATGACTTTATCGCAACAGGTTTGGTTTTGGTTTTTCATAGATCATTCATTTAAGTGCTCAAGAAATTGCTGGGCACTGAGGATGCAACTGTAAACACAACAATTATGATTTCATGTGATTCTGAATCTCTTATTGGGTTCCCTATTTGGGAAAAAGATAGACAAATACATTGAAAATAATAACTCATAATCAACTTATGAAGGAAATAAGCAGGGTGATGCAAATATACTGGTCTTTAAACCTACCTGACGAAGTACACGTATTAATTAAAAATTGGGGGCACTCCTTTATATATTTGTTTAAATGCATATTTGCTTGTATATATGTTATATATATATATACACACTTTATGTAATGTATATGCACACACAAGCTTACTACTATTATATTATTATAAATAATATAAAACACACAAGCAGATATTTGAAAGGATTTAATATAAATATGGACAATCTACTATTTTCTTTCCACATTCCAATGGATCATTCATCTTGTGTTTCGTATCATATATGCATTCCACGTTGGATTCTAACGTAATACTTTAGAAAGAATGGTAAGGACACCTTTTCTCAGGAGTCCTGAAGTTCATAGGGAAGTCATGGGAGGGTATTCCAGGAATAGACAATAATAACTGTAATCCTTTGATGTTAGAAAGAGTATGGTGTATCCCAGAAACTGTCAAAAAGCCAGTGTTGCTGGATCATTGTTAATACTGGAAAGTTAAAGAAAAATTTTGGCCATGGGAATGACAAAATTGGGATTTCAAATGTGTGTAATGAATACGATCTCTTGGGAAGAGAGCACGTAGGAACAACCAGAGGGTTCAGGACTGAGTCCTGAGGAATTCCAATATTTGGAGGTTGAGTGGAGGAGAAACCAGTAAAGAAGAGTGAGGGAAATGATAAGGTATAGGAGAAAATGGCACTAGCAGGTACCACAGAATTCCAAAGACAGGACTATTAAAGAGATTAAAAAAAAAAAAAACTAGTGATTAGCAGAAGTTAATTGAAAGACGAGCAACTTATAGATGGCATAAGATAAAGACACAAAAGTATCCATTGATTTTGGAAACATGACAACGTTTGAGGACTTTGATAAGAACATTTTCAGTGGAGAGATAGGGCTAGAAGCCGGGTTGGAATGGAATGAACAGAATACATCTTGGAGACAGTTTTGCTTTAGAACATAAAACACTGTCATTTTTTTTTTTAATTAACTATAAAGTATTCCATTCCATGGATATATAATAATTTATTTAATCATTCAGTTATTGGTGGCATTTATGTTGTTTACAACCTTTTGTTAATACAAACATTTCTTATAAGAATAGCTCTGTACAAATAGTTTTGTCTATACTATAAGTATACGTGAAGAATAAAATTTCTACTAAATTGAAATTTTATATATTGTAAACTTTGGTAAATACTGCCAAATTATCATTCTCACAAGTTGTGCCAGTTTTTACTTCTACCTTAAATATATGGAAGCAACTGTTTTCCAAAAAAACAAACTCACTAGCATAATACATTATCCAAATGTTTAGAATTTTTTAAGTTCACTAGCCTTATAAACTTGGGTACATTTTGCTTAATTTAATCTTTCTCAGTGTTACATTGCTCATTTGATTGATACCTGCCTTATATGTGTATTGTTAGTATTAATTGTGTAAAGTGCAGTACATGGTAACTAAATAATTGTATAAGGTGAAGTACATGGAAACTAAATATTAGTTCCCTTTATTTCTTCCCTCTTCTAGTTCGACACCATGGCACTTTGGGTGCCAGTTTCTGGACTCCCAACTGAGTCTCAATTCTTAAATATATTTCCACAGAGCCCATTCAAATCACATGCCATTAAAAGTTATCACTGAATTTTTAGCTATGACGTTTCTGACCAGCGCCTGATCTCTAAAATCTACATGATACTGCAAAAACTCAATTGCTAAAAGACAAATAACCCAATTCAAAAATGGGCAAAAGATATGAATAGACACTTCACTAAAGAAGACATCCAGGTAGCTAACAGATATATGAGGAAGTATTCACAATCATTAGCCATTAGAGAAATGTAGATCAAAACTAAAATGAGATTCCATCTCACTCCAACAAGGCTGGCATTAATACAAAAAACACAAAATAATAAACGTTGGAGAGGCTGTGGAGAGATTGGAACACTTATATACTGCTGGTGGGAATGTCAAACGGTACAACCACTTTGGAAATCGATTTGGTGCTTCCTTAAAAAGCTAGAAATAGAACTACCATATGATCCAGCAATCCCACTCCTTGGAATATATCCTAGAGAAATAAGAGCCTTTACACGAACAGATATATGCACACCCATGTTTATTGCAGCACTGTTTACAATAGCAAAAACATGGAAGCAACCAAGGTGCCCATCAATGGATGAATGGATAAATAAATTATGGTATATTCACACAATGGAATACTACACATCGATAAAGAACAGTGAGGAATCTGTGAAACATTTCATAACATGGAGAAACCTGGAAGACATTATGCTGAGTGAAATTAGTTGCAAAAGGACAAATACTGTATAAGACCACTATTATAAGAACTTGAGAAATAGTTTAAACTGAGAAGAAAACATT
Source organism: Loxodonta africana (assembly GCF_030014295.1). Classification (NCBI taxonomy): domain Eukaryota; kingdom Metazoa; phylum Chordata; class Mammalia; order Proboscidea; family Elephantidae; genus Loxodonta; species Loxodonta africana. The sequence continues at coordinate 70,694,488 of NC_087349.1, read as the reverse complement.
CTTTTGTGGTTACGACAGTGGGGGAGAGAGGGAGGGTGGGAGAGGGGTATTCACTAAGTAGATAGTAGATAAGAACTACTTTAGGTGAAGGGAAAGACAGCACAAAATACAGGGGAGGTCAGCACAATTGGACTAAACCAAAAGCAAGGAAGTTTCCTGAATAAACTGAATGCTTCAAAGGCCAGCATAGCAGGGGGAGGGGTCTGGGGACCATGGTTTCAGGGGACATCTAAGTCAATTGGCATAAGAAAATCTATTAAGAAAACATTCTGCATCCCACTTTGAAAACTGGCGTCTGGGGTCTTAAATGCCAGCAAGCAGCCATCTAAGAAGCATCAACTGGTCTCAACCCACCTGGATCAAAGGAGAATGAAGAACACCAAGGACACAAGGCGATTACGAGCCCAAGAGACCGAAAGGGTCACTTGAACCAGAGACTACATCATCCTGAGACCAGAAGAACTAGATGGTGCCCGGCTACAACTAATGACTGCCCTGACAGGGAACAGAGAACCCCTGAGGGAGCAGGAGAGCAGTGGGATGCAGACCCCAAATTCTCAAAAGACCAGACTTAATGGTCTGACTGAGACTAGAAGGACCCTGGTGGTCATGGGCCCCAGAACTTCTGTTGGCCCAGGACAGGAACCATTCCCGAAGCCAACTCTTCAGACACGGATTGGACTGGACAATGGGATGGAGAGGGATGGTGGTGAGGAGTGAGCTTCTTGGATCAGGTGGACACTTGAGACTATGTTGGCATCTCCTGCCTGGAGGGGAGATGAGAGGGTGGAGGGGGTTAGAAGCTGGAAAATGGACACAGAAAGAGAGAGTGCAGGGAGAGAGCGGGCTGTCTCACTGCGGGGAGAGTAATTGGGAGTGTGTAGCAAGGTGTATATGGGTTTTTGTGTGAGAGACTGACTTGATTTGTAAACTTTCACTTACAGCACAATAAAAATTATATTAAAAAAAATTATTACTGAAGAGTGTTTCTATAGGAGTATCTATCCTGGTTATTCTGTTTAGTTGACTTTCTTTAAAACATAAAACACTATGCATTAGACATCGGTGATCTTTTTAAAGAGAAAGATTAAGATCAGATTGAGGAAGATTATTTTGGCAAACTAGAGTTTTTGTTTATTGTCACTTAATTTTTATTTAGTAATATTTTATTGCAAAGCATTGCGCTACACACTAGGGGGAAGACAACATAAAATGAAGAGCTTGGCTTCTAGTCAGGGAGAGATAATCCTATGTTGTTGTTTGCCGTTGAGTCAATTCCGACTCACAGCGACACTCTATGAAAGAGTAGAACTACCCCATAGGGTTTCCTAGTCTGTAATCTTTACAGGAGCAGATCGCCAGGTTGTTTCTGCTGTGGAGCCACTGGATGGGTTCAAACCACCAACCTGTTGGTTAGCAGCTGAGTGCTTAAACATTGTGCCTCCAGGGCTCCTTATAAGGTATCACGTATTATATGTAAATCAGTTGCCACTGTGTCTGGCCGAGAGTAAGCCTCAACAACAATTAGTAAATACTCAGCATCCAGCAATGATAGACTAAAAGGTTGACAGAAAAGTCTTAAACACTTAGCTTTAGTAAAGACTGTTTCCCAGATTAAGACACAGAAAGGTTAGTCTTAAGAGTTTGGATTACTGAAGAAAGTCATCCTGGTTCTGGGCACACTGATTGGTTCTCATTATTTTGTGACTTACCTGCTTTACTTTGTATCACTTTCGCTATCACAACTACATAGAAAAAATGGAATAAATCCCCTATTTGTTAGTGTCAGAACTTCTGTGTTTTTGCTGTTCTAGTTATGGTTAATGAATAAAACACCCAAAGTTACAACTAAGCATTGAATAACATTTAGTGTGAAACCCGGCAGGTTTTATAAGCAGATAAATGTAAATCATTCCTGCGATTTTCCTTCCTGTTCATGCCAATTAATTCCCACATGAGCATCCACATCTTTGAAGCTATTTTAAACCGATTCAGCATTTCCTCTCAAAATTGCGATATCAAATATCTAGCATTTAAATGTTGCTTAAGCCTGAGACTAGAAAGGAGCTGCAATGTAACTGCAAATAATGTTTTGAAGGGCTGATTTTTTTATTTTTTCTAACTTTATACCATGTGAATTTTTTTAATTGCATGCAGACACAATCTTTTTATTAAAATAAGAGCTATCTTTTTTTTCTGTTCACCAAAATGTCAACAATTAGTCGAGTTTCTGTTCTGGGCTTACTAGCGGTATTTCTACTTGTCAGCTCTCTTTAAGGGGACAAACCAAAACAAAATACTAATAATTTTGTACCTGCGCTGTTATTACAGCTTGGTAAAGAGGAATACTGGCCGTGATATTGCTAAATCGCTTTCTGGTCATTAGGTTACTGAGATTATATCACTTAGAGGAAAGCTGTTCTTAACAAGGAGAAAGAACTATGACCGGAGTTTATAGTGTCTTCCAGGCATGCACTGAGACAATTTTCAATGACTAATTATAGCTTGGGGAAGCAGAAAAAGACAACCATTGGGAAAAAAATCTATCAGAGGAGTTAATTTGGAGAAAGAAGGAGTGCAGTTTGAAAGCAATTTTGTAAATTCCAAGCATAATGACTTGCATCCTTCAAAGCAATCCCAGTTTTACTGACCTTAATGAAACAATATTGGTTATAAAAATATAAAAAGAGGAGATAAAATGCTCATTTCATAACGGTGGTGTCTATCTTTGCATAAGGTGTCCTCCAGAAGAAGTCAGCCTGATTCCTTTAGGACAGTATTGGAGGAATACTTAAAATATTAAAGCCACAGGCTTTATAGTCAAAATATAATGTAGCTTAAAACTCACCCCTAGGCTTCAATATTTACAAATTCACTTTGACTTTTTTTCTTAATGATTCCAAAATGCTGAGGAAACTGGATAATGCTTCTCTATTTTTGAAGCATTTTCTTAAAATCACTAAAATGTCGCTAGGCTTTTAATGAGTAAATACATTTTATATTTTTTTTCTTGACTTATGAATTTAAGTGACACCAAAAAATGTTACAAATATAAAGTAGACTTGATCTTGTCAAATGATGACTTAGGAATGCTGTGAAAGAGGTATTTGCCTACATCCCTTGGCTACATTTAAGTTACATTGGGAAGAAAATGAAGATATCTATATAGATCAGTAGACATATTTTAATATATATATTATATAAAAAATATATACATAATTCTAAATTTCAGGAAAAAATTTTGTCCTGAAATTAAACTATTATCAGCAAAATGAGTCATTTTGATCTCTTTTAATAACTTACCTGATATACACAAAAAAGCTCTACTAATTTCAAAGAATCAGTTACCTCTCACCTATAGTACTTCAGTAGCCTTATATCTGATCTCCCTTCTTAGTCTTGAAAGTCAGAGTAATGTTTTCATGTTTGCATGAAAGAAAAAAAAAGGTGTAGAAAATAATCTGAATACCTGTGGGATTTTAACATAAAAGAAGATGGCATCACAACAAAATAAAGTAACATAAATAGAAGAACAAGTTTTGACGGTGGGAAATTAGTTCCTGTGGCTCTGGAAGCATTCTATGAGAGCTGTGGGAATAAGATAGGGTTGGTAAACCGAAAAACCAAACCCACTGCCATCGAGTCGATTCCGACTCATAGCAACCCTATAGGACAGAGAAGAACTGCCCGATAGAGTTTCCAAGGAGTACCTGGCGGATTCGAACTGCCGACCTCTTGGTTAGCAGCCATAGCACTTAACCACTACCCCACCAGGGTTTCCATAGGGTAAGCAAAAATGAAAGGGCTCAAAAACTGGCAAAGAACTTAAGGAAGAACTATCAAGTGTTGTTTAACAGGTGAGTAAAAAATTAAATTACTATTTATGTACTATTTGTGTGGTAATAGGATCTAGAGGTCACAGTTAAACCCGGGAGATTTAGTAGCCGTTGAAGAAGTCAAAATTAGTAGTGCCAAGGCATCTGTCCAAAGTGATAGTGTCGTGGATTGAATTATGTCCCCCCAAAAATGTGTGTATCAATTTGGCTGGGCCATGATTCCTGGTATTGTGTGATTTTCTTATATGTTGTAAAGGCTGCCTCTATGATGCTAATGAGGGAGGATGGGCCATGGTTCTGTTAGTGAGTCAGGACTCAGTCTACAAGATTGGATTGTATCATCAGGCAATGTCTTGAGATACAAAAGAAAGACTCATGCAGAGAGACAGGGGGACCTCAGACCACCAAGAAAGAAGCACAGGGAGAAAAGCGCATCCTTTAGACCCAGGGTCCCTGTGCTGAGAAGCTCCTAGTCCGGGGGAAGAGTGATGAGAAGGCCAACAGAGGGAAAGAAAGCCTCCCCCTGGAGCTGACACCCTCAGTTTGGACTTTTACCTACTTTAATGTGAGAAACTAAACTTCTCTTTGTCAAAGCCATCCACTTCTGGCACTAGATAACTAAGATAGATGGCAAAGCTGATGGGAACCAATGAATATTTAGAATGGAAAAAGGAGTAATTGTTGCTTACAAGCACACTGGGATAAAGAACAGAGAAAAGGCAGAAATGACTCTGACGTGCATAGGTTTGAAGCCTAGAAGTGTGATATCATTTATAACCACAGGGAAATGTAGAGCGAGGTGGTCGAATGGGCTTTTTGGAAGTCATGTTGAGAAGGCCCAATACCAATGAGGAGCTGGAAGTCAGAGATGTGGGATTGGCTTATGAACAATGGACAAAGGAACAGAAAAATGTGGATATTCCATATTCCATTCAGTTGTTTCTTGACCATTGACCTATTAACTAGCCAAAGTCCGAAGTATATGTTTTTAACAAAAGACAAATTACAAGGCTGAAATTTCTTATTCTATGAACAGTTGTCAAATCCATTTCTCTAATAATTGCACATTTATGCATCTGCATGGATAAGTATTTAAACTTTATTAACCTAATCCAGTTTTTCTAATTCATGCATTAGAATTTCAAGAACTACTTCTAAAACAAAAAGTTACATAACTTATCTACAAATTGAAAAACTGCCTAATGGTTATTATCTTACCTATAACTCAAAGTATTAAATAAATTTAGGTTGTGCTTAAGAATTGCCATTGGGAAGTGGCTGAGATGAAAAAAATATGTTAATTTACTTTTAAGTCACTTAAATTAAAATTAATATTGCCTTGCCAGCCTAGACCTAAACATATGAGAATTCATTTAGGAATTTAGCAATTGCAAAGAACGGTAATTTGCTCAACACTTCTATTTACCCTTGAATTCTAATAAGACCCATTATCATAATTGATCACTTACTAAGGCACAGTGAAGTAGGAAAAAAAAAAAAAAAGCAACAAAACCACAACTCTGTAGGTAGTCAGTGCTTTTATAGGAAAGAAGAATTATAATTATTACATGTGGGAGAAAGTAACCCTGTGTTAGTGCACTGTTCTCTTCAGGAGAGTGTTGTAACCATTAATAGCTTATGTATGAAAAGAAGTTCCTTACTCTTAAAGCTCCTCAAGGTGTTAAAAATCATAGTGTTCTGAAACAGCCATTTCCAATTTTTTTTTTTTTTTTTAATATCCAGGACTCTTTATTAAGCCAAAAGCATATATGAAGTCCAGTAGTTAAAACAGACAATACTCTTGCTTCTGTAGTTAAAGTAGGTCTGAGGTCCATAGCCTGGTACTTTTGGTACTTTCACTCATTCGATCCTAGCCACCCCTGATGGGGCTCAGCCCCTCCGCTCCTTTCTAACACGAGGGCCATTTTAATGTCAAAACATTTCAGGGATGCCCACATTGGAGTAGATACCAGTGATGTATTACCCAATAAGCAAAGCATCCACGGGCTTACTTGTTACTTGTGCTTACTTACTAATCTGTAGTGCACAATTCCAACTGTTTTTTACCATATCAAAGATGTAGGGAAACCCATGTGAAATTGTGCTCTATAGATTAGTAAGTAAACACAAGTAAGCTTATGCGTACCTTCCTGACTGGTTAATCCATCCTTGAGCGATACATTTAATATCCATTGGCTGATGGACTTTTTTTTTTTTTTAATTGAAGAACTTTCAGAAGTTTTCACTGCTCTAGGGCAATGCAGTTCAGGTGAATTCTTCAGGAAATAGTAACTATCGCATTAATTCATTCCCTATCCTCTCAAGGACTTGGCTACAGTGATAGTTCTTTATAATAGCTGAATAATGGACTGTCAAAAATATCCTACCCTAATTCTTGGATCCTGTGAATGTTACCTTATATGGCAAAAGAGACTTTGTAAATGTGATTAAGTTAATCATCTTGAGATGAGACAATAATTCTGGAATATCCAGGTGGGCCCTAAATATAATCACAAGTGTCCTTTAAGAGGGAGACAGTGGGTTTTTGACTACAGAAGAGGAGAAGGCAACATGTCCATGGAAGCAAAAGGATGGAGTGACATAAGGAAGCGGTCATGAGCCAAGGAATGTAGGGGCCTCCAGAAGCTAGAAAAAGCAAGGAAATGGATTGTCCCCAGGGCCCCAGAAGGAACCAATGGTGCTGACACCTTGATTTTGGCCCAGTGAAAATAAATTTGAACTTCTACTGTCCAGAATTTTAAGTAGGTAAATTTGTGTTGTTTAAGCTACAAAGTTTGTGGTAATTTGTTAGAGCAGCCTTAGGAAACTAATACAATAATAATCAATATTATCAAAATTACGTAATAATAAAACTAATAAGAACACATTGTTTACATAATAAAAGACTTCCTGATAAAAATGATGGTGTATTTCATTGATACAGTACTTTACAGGAATCCTGGTGGTACAGTGGTTAAGCACTCAGTTCCAAAAGATTGGCGGATCAAACGCACTGTTCCCTCCAAGAGAGAAAAATGTGGCAGTCTGCTTCTGTAAAGACTATACATACATGCATACTTACCCATTGCCTTCAAGTCGATTAACTGCCGAACTTTTGGTTAGTAGCTGTCACAGCTCCCCAAAGAGCTTACAGCCCTGGAAACCCTATGGGGCAGTTCTACTCCATCCTACAGGGTCACTATATGTCAGAATCAACTCAATGGCAATGGTTTTATAGTACTTCAGTCTTTATAGTGCTTTTAAATTATCTCATTTGATTTTCAAAACAATTTCATAGACAGGAAAGATATTGTTTTACCTATTTTATTTATGAGGAAATTAAAATTTGGGGAATTTACGTGACTTCCAAGCATTGAAGTAAGTTTGTAGACTCTATTCTTTACCTAGTGCTTTCCCCTGTTTGGAAGCCCTGGTGGTGTAGTGGTTAAGTGCTGTGGCTGCTAACCAAAAGGTTGGCAGTTTGAATCCACTGGGCACTCCTTGGAAACTCTATGGGGCAGTTCTACTCTGTCCTATAGGGCCACTGTGAGTCAGAATGGACTCGACGGCAATGGATTTGGTTTTGGTTTCGTTCCCCTGTTTATTGTTCTCTTTCTTTAGAAACAGCTCAGAAAAGCGTCTGTGACAGGCTATAATGGAGTCCCTGAATAGTGTAAACAGTATTGTGTTTGGCTGCTAAATGAAAGGTTGGAGGTCACGTTCACCCAAAGATGCCTTGCAAGAAAGTCCCGGTGATCTACTTTAGAAAAATCAACCATTGAAAACCCCATGGAGCACCGTTCTACTCTGATACACGTGGGGCCATCACAAGTCAGAATCGCCTCCATGGCAATTGGTTTTTGGCTAACAGGCTTTATGAACCATGGTTATTTAGGAGCAGGCAAAAGCTCTCCTAAACTAGGAAAGTAGAAAATTCATCCTGGAGAATTCATATTTACTAACAGCTTATTGATTGGTAGTTGCCAGGTCCTCTTCAGGCAAGACAGAATGCAGGAAAATATTCCCCCTATATTATTTATATGATTTAACAGGGAGCACAGTGAAATGAAAAGTGAGGCCATACATAAAGATTTTAGAAAGTAATTAAATGTAATCTTAACGATATGTACATCTAAATAGAAAGAGGGAAAAACTAAGTTAAAATCCATTCCACACATTTTCATTTTGGTGATGTTTTTATATTTCCAAGTATCATCCAACGAGAGAGATGAGTTTGGAATTCAGAATGGAAAGTGCATTTCTAGAAGGTATTAAAGAGATTATAACTATGTCCAGCTTTATTTTCATGCTGTGTTTAAAAACTCCAGTGGGGAAGATGATAATATGCCTATTGCCAAGACTTACCTTTCTCATTTTCCGTGGTCAACACTGTAATTACTGTCAAGGCAAACATCATGGCTGAGTATGAGTACATTCCACAAGTCAAACATACAGTATGAAGTATATACTGTAACTAAGCAAATACCATCATTGGCAAAGCTTCAAGCAAATATTGATTAATAATTTCAAGCTCTTCAAAGAGTTTCTAGAGCAAAATGAATAAGTTTAGGGGAGTTTAGAGGTTGTTTTTGCCTCAGGTGGGTACCTGTAGCTGAGTGATTCCATACTTCTGAAAGAAGAAGGCAGTGCATTAGCAGAAAAATGATACAGCAGCTCAGAGAAACTTTAAAATAACACTTGAAAAATCTGTCAGCCTGTATTTGATTTTTTTGAAAATAACCTCAGTGGAAATCCATTTTAACTTTAATGCTTATGTTATTAACTAGAACTCACACTTAAAACTCGTATTTTATTCTACTTAGCTTCATATCAGTCAAAGCTGCCATAATATAATTCACTGAAGAAAGACTAAAGGAAAGGTAATCTCGTTTGATAAGATACTAAGAGTAAGCTGATTTTATCTGTGTCCTTCAAAAATCGGTTAAGTTGACTACATGACTGATGTTAGACCTTAAGACAACTTTAGATGTCAAACCCTGCATTTTACACCAAAAGAAATATAGGTATTTCCTGGTAGTTGCCATCTAAAAAAAATTCTCAAATCCATACTATCTTCTTTCAAATACCAGTAGCCTAAGCTACCATTTTCCTCTCGTTTGTGAAACTCCAATAGCCTCCTACCTTGTCTTCCAACATCCTCTCTTATTTTCCTCTAAATTTTCCCCACGTAAAGCCAGGGTGATTTCTTTGAAGTTTATGTAAGACCAAATCACTGGCTTCAGCAGTATCCTGTTTGTCTTTGGCTGAAGACCGAGCTTCTTGATTTGAATTCTGGCTGAGTCTCACCTTGGCTCTTGCCTCCCGTTCTGCCCTATTGATCTCTGCTGTGCAGACACAGCCTCTGCGCATGTGCCTCTTCACTTGCAGCATGTTCCTTGCCCCAGTCCAGTTAGTAACTCCTGCAAACCTCAACTCCGGTATAGCTTCCTGAAACAAGCCTTCTCTGACTTTCCAACTTATTTAAAAGAAAAAAAAAAAAAAAAAAAACCTGTCACAGGCTCCTACAGCATCATGTGCCTTTCCTTCGCAGCACTTAGGACAGTTGGAATTCTACACCTGTTAGTATGATGTAGACTCACCATGAGACTAAGCTCAAGAAAGGGCAGTGTTAGTATCATTTTTTTTCTCATCATTAGTTCCCAAAAGCCTAACACAACATCTAGCAATAAAGTTCCAAAAGAGAGTTGATAAGATGAGATTTACAATTTATTTTAGCAGTGGAAATATTTTATTCAAAACAAAATTGGACACAAAACCCTAGAAGATAAAGCAAAAAAAGGTGGCATACTGGTGATATACATTAAGTTGAATTTTATAACATTTATGTAAAATAAATACACCTAACCAAAAAAGGTAGGTATTTCAGAAATTACAAAATATTTTGGTAAAATATTTGCCAAATAAAATAAAAAATTAAATACAATATTAGCCAAAAATTTGGTTTAGTGGGTTTTTCATGTGTGAAAAATTTCAGTCACAAATAAGTCTTATTTTATCCATTTTATTTCTCATTTTGTTTTAGTTAGTTCATTTACAATGCAGCAGAAATCTAGATGAGTGTAAAAAAATTTTTTTCCAGAAGAATCAATAACAACCTTTCAGCTGCTTAAATCTCTTGATTGATGAAACATTTAAAATGTGTAGAAGACTGGGCTCCTCAGCCAGCTTAAAAATGTGTGTTAGCCATCTAGTGCTTCTATAAAAGAAATACCACAAGAGGATGGCTTTAACAAAGAAATGTTTATTCCCTCACAGTCCTGTAGGCCAGAAGTCCAAATTCAGGCTGCCAGCTCCAGGGAAGTCTTTATCTCTCTGTTGACTCTGGAGAAAGGTCCTTGTCATCAATCTTCCCATGGTCTAGGAGCTTCTCTGCACCGGAATCTCTGGTCCAAAGGACATGCTCTGCTCCTGGTGCTGCTTTCTTGGTGGTATCTCTCTGCTCGCTTCTCTCTTTTATCTCAAAAGAGATTGGCTTAAGATCTCATCAATATAATTGCTGCTAATTCATCTCATTACATCATAATGATAGGATCTACAACACATAGGGAAATCACATCAGATAACAAAATGATAGACAATCATAAGATACTGGGAATCATGACCTAGCCAAGTTGACAGATATTTTTGGGGACACAATTCAACCCATGACAAAATGTGTTTTTGGTGAAAGAAAGTTTTCAAATATATCTTAAAATATTATAAACATTAATATTATAAATATAAAATATAAATTGAGTGATGGTATTCCTTTAAAAATCTCAGTTATATCAGTTGTACTTGCTTCAGATATTCACTTAAATTTTCAAGACACTCCACATTTATTTTGTTTGTCAAGTTGAATTCAAAATCCATTCACTAACTTGCTATCTGTTATAGTGTACACGTCAACAATGTAATTCCCTACTGCCAAATTGAGCTTTTCAGCTTACCAAACAAATAAAAAATATCCAACTGGTTTCAAACCTACTGCACAGACATGTTTGAGAGAGATGGTGTATTTGAGATATTACCCAAATGGCATTTTCACATCAGCAAAAATATGAGTTTGTCTCATATGACATAGTCAAGCCTCCACCTTGATTCTAGACTGTTATAAATACTTTTGGAAAAGTCTGTTATTTAATAAGATTGTTAATAAATTTGACAATTTAGTGACATTTCCCAAAACTGTTTTTGAAAGATGCTGGCTTCTGTAATTTCTTTCCAACATGTGGTGCTGACTTGAACACATTTTGGCAAATAGATTCTTTCTTGCCATCTCGGCAGTTGTTGACCTCAGTGCTTTCACACTGTCAGTACAGATGTCCCTACATTTTTGCCAACATCTTTTATACTGTGCTAAAAACTGATCCAAACACTAGCAGAAAATTCCCTGTTGTCTAAGTGTCAAGTGTTTAAATTAATGTATCCTTCTCACATTCACTTGGGTGTACAGTATAAAACAGGCAAATAGAAATCAGTATGTATATTTTCATCCAATTAAACTGTAAATGTGGCAGTTATGAATTTGAATCCATAAATTCAAGTTTTCAGGAATATAAATATTTAACAATTTCTGATTCTAAGTCCCCACTTACTAGAGCAGAAGTAGCTTAACCAATTATTTGATTATTTCTTGCTATCTCCAAAGGTGGGTCAAGGTTCCAGTGAGCTTATGCCATTGATACTGCCACACCTTGTCCTTCAACCTCATTAATAACTGCTAAAATATGCCACTTCCCTTCTCAGGTTCCATAAGTCCTTCTGCTACCTCCAAGCCTGGTAAAACTGTTGGAAAAACCCTTTGCTGTCCTGTAGACTCTGACTTACAGTGACCCAACAAGACAGAGTAAAACTGCCTCATAGAGTTTCCAACGAGCAGCTGGTGGATTTGAACTGCTGACCTTTTTTGGTTAGCACCAGGGCTCCAAAAGAGTTGGATGCATTGGCTGGGAAAGCATGAGAATTTCCAAATGGAAATCTATAGTCTTGTGTACCAAGACACAGCTCCCAACTGTCATTTTGTGGCTGGGAACTCCGGTCCTGCTTGGTGTGACTGTCACAGCCAGGAAACAAGAGGCTGAGGTGGGAGATCAGAAAGGCAGCTTTATTTCTTTGCGCAAGAAAAAGAAACAATGGAATCTGGTGCCTCCAATACTGCTCAAGGATAGGGTCTAGGGAGGTTGCTTTTATAGGGCTTACAAGCAAGAAGATCATATAAATTACATCAGCAACATTCTTAATCTTGCTACCAAGGCGCAGTAAGGGTAACACCTAGCTTTATTCATCACATGTTTAAAAATGGCACCCTATCTCCACCCAAAAGGCAGGGAAGTTACTATGCATGAGGCACTAAATGAGCTGAAAGCATACCCGGGTGTCAATATGGTGCCTAAGCCCGTTTCAGCCAGCTTTATATAGTTCTGTCAGCAATTAAGGAAAGGGGAACCAGGATGTTAATGTAAAGCTATGGGGCATGTAAAACAAGCTGCTTGAGGCAGTGGAATTTTCCACAGCCTGGGAACCTCTGTCTTATTTTGCCTCTTAGGTACTGTCATGATTCCCTGAAACTCATCAGAGGACTTAGAGCTCAGGGTTCCTTTCACCAAGGCACTTACCACTGCCCCCATCATTTCTCCTTTATTTCTACTTCATGCCTAGGGTGATCTTTTTCAGTCTATGAAGAGGAAGCTTTTTTTATTATGTTTGCTTCTTTAAAAAATATCATATCTAAGTTTTATCAGGGCTACAGTTTATGAAATATTCATCCATTCAGTCAACAAGTCAAGTATTGCACAGACATGTTTGAAAGAGATGGTATGTTTGAGATATTATGTAGTAACAAATGTTGGTGAAAAAATAACTTTTGAACTATATCTTAAAATATTAGAAATATATATAAATTATGTATTTGTATACCTGCTAAATGCTGAATACTCTTCAATGGGTCTTCAGAATAGACAAAAAGACAAAGTACCTGCCCTCATGGAACTTGCAGAAGGAACAGAAAATAAATATTTTAACAAATATAAGTATACTTGGAGCCCTGGTGGCACTGTAGTTAAGCATTCAGCTGCTAACCAAAAGGTCGGCAGTTGGAATTCGCCAGCCACTCTTTGGAAACCTTATGGGGCAGTTCTACTCTCTCCTATAGGATCGTTAGGAGTTGGAATCGACTTGACAACAATGGGTTATATTATCTGACATGCTAATTTCTGTGTCTATAAATAAAGTAATATAAGGGGATAGGTAACGGCAACCCCCTTAAAAAGTGACATTTGAGCAGATATATGAATAAAATATTGGAAATATTGGAAAGAAAAAAACAGTTAAGTGCAATGGCCTTGAGTTAGGCTGGATTTTCAGATTAGCAAGGAGGTAGTTGGAGTTGAGATGGAAGGGAAAAAACGGTTATAAGATAAAAGCCAATGCAGCCACACAGCCTTTTTCTCTTTTGCCACCCTCTCCCATTTTTTCATAGTCAAGTGACTATGGACAAAGAAGAAAGAGGAGGAGGAGGGAGGGAGGAGAAGGAGGAGGAGGAGAAAAGAGAATAAAAAGAGAAAAAAGTATATGGACTGATACACCAAATGTCTTCTGGCTAAGTAAAGATTCCACATAGTATCAGACTTTGGACAAATGTATCAGTTCTGTTAAATGATCATGCTTGGAATTATTTCTTCTTTCATTTTTCTTTCAGTGGTGCTAATTGTATTTTCTTCCAAGCTGATCCATATCACATACTTTCTGCGATGTTAGCCACCCAGGACTTAAATACCTTTTTCCCTAATTGTGTCTGCTTCTTCAAATGTGATGAGCTTAGCTTACCTTACCTGCTACTTGAGCTTTTTTAGTAATATTGAGTCATTTGCTGAAGGTCTTGCTGTTGTTTTTTTTAATTCTATGTTTCAAAAGAATGTGTACTTTTGTAGGAATCCTGACACTATTGGGCAAAAGTATGCAACAAGAGAATTTGAGAATTTGGCCAATGTTTGTCTTCATGTATGTAAAACACAAAAGACAGCATACTATTATATTTTCATGTTTTTAATGAATTCACAAGGACATTTTCAGGTTGCACATAGTTTTGTGTGGTATTGTCAGTGTGGTTGATATTAGTTGATAAAACAGTCATCAAGAGTATAGTAAAAATTGTCCTTTGATCTTAAGCTTGTTTAATCATATCAGATTCATTATCAAAGTTTCTTTTTCTATTTCTTGCTTGCAATGGGTGATAGAGTTATAATTTGAAGAATAATTATTTATCTCATTTGAAAACAAACAATGTTTGTATGTATAAATTCAGGTAGAATGTTTATCAAAAACAAGATTTAGATATCCTAAAAGTAAAATAAGCTCTGAAACCACTTAAAATGATTAATACAAAATTATCAGGACTTAGTTATGTGTTTGCTTGTTACTCTATAACTCTCAAGAGTATACATGGAGGTTTGCTTGGAATTTAATGAAGCCCACTTCATTTTTTTTTTTTTTTTCATTTCATGACTGCCATAAAAGAATACTGACTTGAAATTTAATTATGAGACATGCCCAGACCCAAGTTCCAAGAATGATGTACAAAATTATGAGCTTCTTACTCAATGGTGTACTTAAAAAATAAATATATATGCAGAGATGACAAGGAACATTTTATCTGGATTATGCAAAAATGCCATGAGAATTTGACACCAGTCAATGTGTTACCTGATGCTAAAACCCATATTTATGCATATAGTTACTCAAAGTTTTAAAATATTTAAATACATGTTTTAAAAATGCAAATCATACATTGTAGAATACTTGTTCAACCAAAAGTTTAAAACTTTTATTATACACAATTTATTATTCCTTTATATCAGAATAAAGAATAACATGGTGCATGAACTACCAACCTAGACTTCTTTATAATCTGTTCAACCCTGTACAAAATAGAAAAATATAGTACAGACTGAATGAGAGGAAAAAATTATCAAATCTACTTTTTCCAAAAATCCAAAAAGTTCCAGCAGACTCGATGTGGAGTCAGAGCCAAGGGCATCATAGAAGATGCTTGGCAGCACAAACAAAACTACAGGAAACAAATCAGAAAGCATTAGTCTACCTTACATGAAACCATGGTAAGCCTGACATGGAATGTTGTATACAATTATGACCTCTCTACCTCAAGGAGTGTGTAACAGAGCTGCATAAATCTTTCTTCCTTTTCTTTCTGCTTCCCATCTAGCCCCATATACCACCTCTATTCCTTCCCACTGGGCCAAGCCACGCTACCATGAGTAGAGAGCCACCAGCCTACTGCCAGCCTGGGTCTCCCTTTCCCTCACCTGCCACACAGCTTAGCTAGAGAGCCAAGGGTCTGCTGCCACCCTGGGTCTACCCCATCTGCACTCATTGACTCCTATTGTGTAATTTTTTCCCTTTCTTCCTTCTCTTCCTACCTCTTACTGAATCCCATATGCTATATACTCCCCTTCCCATCAGACCCAAGTACACCCCACCCTACCCACCATCTACTCTTTGTTTTCTTTCTCTTTCTCTTCTTTCTTACCCTCACCTACTCCAATATACCACCACTCTTTCATGCTGGCACTCACTATGCCACTGCAGTTAGAGCATCCTGAGATCAGGCCGGCTACTGCACTACACCTACGTTGTCCTTCTTTCCCTTTCTTCAATGGAAGAAACAAGCCCATACCACTCCCTGTCTGACACCCCTGATTATCTGGCAAGGGAATGAGAATGCTCCCACATGGCTGGACCAACATCAGGAGGCAGACAATGCCCTCCCAGTCCACCCTCAGCAACTTTGCCAAAGCAGTGTACAATGATGCAGACTCACACTGCCTGCTCCTGCTGTGCCCACCTGTACAAGATGGTGAGAACTATCATGCCCACAGATGAACAAGCAGCAAAGCAAGCCTGGACTGCCTGCCCTGACATATCAAAACAAAACAAAGAAGCAGCATGAAACAAACAAACACACAATCAATAAATCAAGAAAATAGTTCTTTAACATCTCTGAGACAGCAGACAGTATCAAAACATATAAAAAAGGCAAGACAAAATGGCACCAGCAAGTGATCAAAATAAAGACTCAGATGACCTTCTGCAGTTCTAGAGGAACTGCATGGCATGGAACTCAAAAGACCAATATTTAGGGATCCCCAAGAGGTTAGAAAAGAGATCAAGGAAAACACAGACAAAAACAAGGAAAAAAATAGAGAAAATCATGGAGAACACAGACAAAAACAACAAAAACATAGCCAAAATCAAGAAAAACACAAACAACAGAAGAATTCAGGAAAACAATACAAGAAAAAAAAAGTCAAAATAAACAATTAGAAATCATACAAAAACAGCAACTAGACATCCAAAAGACAAACGACAAAATTTCAGAAATGGACAACTCAATAGAAAGTTTTAGGAGCAAATTTGAAACAATGGAAGATAGAATCAGCAAGAATGAATCCATGAACTCCACTTTGTTTGAAATCAGAGAAAAAGAATGAAAAAAAAAATGAAGAAAACCTAAGAATTGTGTGGGACACAATCAAGAGCAAAAAATGTGTTTGATCAGAGTTCTAGAACAGGGAGAGAAAATGGAAAACACAGAGAAGACTGTGGAAGATTTGCTGTTGGAAAACTTCCAAAATATCATGAAAGATGAAAAGCTGACCATCCAAGAAGCTCAACAAACCTCACATTAGATAGACCACAAAAGAAAGTCACCAAAACATACAATCACACTTGCCAAAACCAAAGACAAAAAATCCACACAGCAGCTCAGGAAAAACGAAAGATCACTTACAAAGGGGAAACAATAAGGCAAAGCTCTGATTACGTGGCAGAAACTATGCAGGCAAGAAGATAATTGGATGACATATATAAAACATGGAAAGAAAAAAACAAAACAAACAAACCAAAAAAACTACCAACCAAGAATAATATATCCTGCAAAACTCTCTCTCAAATATGATGGTGAAGTTAGGACATTTCCAAATAAACAGAAATTAAGGGAGTTTGTAAAAAGCAAACCAAACTTACAAGAAATATTAAGGGGAGTCCTTTGGTTAGAGAACCAATAACATCAGAAAATAACTGCAGTCTAGGACATAGGATAGCCTCAGCCAGATACGAACCTGAGTAAAAATCTCTCAATAATAAAACAAAGCTAAAAGACTTAAAATGGAAACAGAGAAATAAATCTGTAAATGACGACAATATCAAACAATAAAAGGGAGAATAAATGGCGTAAGTATAGAACTTTCAAATGAAGAAAAAGTCAAGGTACTATCAAGTAATAAAAGACTGGTTCAAACTTGGGAAGATAAGGGTAACTTTCAAGGTAACCACAAAGAAAGGTAACAAATTACTCATCAGAATAAAAAAGAAGAAAAACATAAAGTCTCAGTAAACACAAAATCTGTAAAAAAAGAAAGAAAGAAAGAAAAGAAAATCCACAAACAAAAGAAACTCAGCACAGGAAACTAAGAGGAACAAAGAAAAAGTCAGCACCACAAAAATAGTAATAAAAGCAGAACAATATGACAGCAATAAACTCATGTCTATCGATAATCACTGCATATAGATGGCTTAAATGTGCCTCTAAAGAGACAGAGAGGAGCAGAATGGATAAAGAAACATGACCCATCAATATGTTGTCTACAAAAGACATATTTTAGACACAAAGATATAAATATATTACAAGTTAAAAAATGGAAAAAAATATACCAAGCAAACAGCAACCAAAAAAGAGCAGGAATGGTAATACTAATGTCAGATAAAATAGACTTTAAGGACCCAGCTGAAATAAAAAAGATCATAACAGAATACTAAGGAAAATTGTATTCCAGCAAATCTGAGAACCTAGAGGCATTGGACCAATTTCTAGAAACACACTACCTACCTAAACAAACACAAGTTTAGATAGAAAATCTGGACAGACCCATAATAAGAGAATATATTGAAGAGGTGATTTAAAAGAAAAGAAAAAACTCCCAACTAAAAAAAATCCTGACCTGTGCAACTTCACTGAAGAATTCTACCAAACATTCAAAGAAGAGCTTACATCAGTACTACTCAAACTATTTCCGATCATTGAAAACGGAAGAATACTCCCAAATTCATTCTATGAAGCCAGCATAACCCTGATACCAATTCCAGGCAAAGACACCACAAAAAATAAAATTACAGACCAATATCTCTGATGAATATAGATGCAGAAATTCTCAATAAAATTCTAGCTAATAGAATTCAGTGTCATATCAAAAAAATAATACACCACAACTAAGTGGGATATCGCCTATACAAGGCTGGTTCAACATTAGAAAATCAATCAACATCATCCACCACATAGATAGAACAAAAGAAAAAAATCACGTGATCAGCTCAATCTATGGAGAGAAGTCATTTGATAAATTCCAACAACAACAAAAAAAATTCCAACACCTGACAACAATTCACAATAAAATAAGAATAGAAGGGAAATTCCTCAGCATAATAAAGGGCATCTGCACAAAACAAATAGCCAAAATCATTTTCAATGGAGATAAGCTGAAGGTACTCCCCTGAGAATAGGAACAACATAAGTATGCCCTTTTTCATCACTGCTATTTAACATTGTGCCTGAGGTCCTAGCTAGAGCAATCAGGACAGAAAAAGAAATAAAAGGCATCCGAATTGGGAAGGAAGAAGTAAAACTATCCCCACTTGAGATGTTATGATACTATACATACAGAACCCCAAAGATTCCACAGGAAAACTACCATAGCTAATAGAAAGATTCAGCAGAGCAGTAGGATACAAGATCAACATTCAAAAATCAGTTGGATTCCTATACACCAACAAAGAGAACACTGAAAAGGAAATCAAGGAAACAATACCATTTATAATTGTGCCTAGAAAAATAGAATACTCAAGGCTAAATCTGACCAGGGATGTAAGCCACCACCATGAAACAATTGTGGTGGGTTGCATGTTGCTGTGATGATGGAAGCTATGCCACCAGTATTCAAATACCAACAGGGTCACCCATAGTGAACAGGTTTCAGTGGAGCTTCCAGACTAAGACTATAAAGAAGGATCTGGCTGTCAACTTCTGAAAAAATTGGCCAGTGAAAACTTATGAAAAGCTGTGGAACATTGTCTCAAACAGTGCAGCAACATGAACCCCTTAGGTTGGGAGGCACTCAAAATAGGACAGGGAATAGCTGCCTCCTCAAAGTAGAGTTGACCTTAGTAACATGGATGGAGTCAAATATTTGGGACCCTCATCTGCTGAAGTTGCATGATTCAAAATGAGAAGAAACAGCTGCAAACATCCATTAATAACTGGAATGCAGAATGTACAAAGTATGAACCTAGAAAAACTGGAAGTCATCAAAAATGAAATAGAATGCATGAAAATAGATATCCTAGGCATTACTGAGCTGAAATGGATTGATATTGGCCATTTTGAATCAGACAACCATATGGTCTACTAAGCCGGGAATGACAAAATGAAGATGAAAGATGTTGCATTCATTGTCAAAAAGAACATTTCGAGTACAACGCTGTCAATGATAAGACAATATCCATATGCCTACGAGAAAGACCAGTTAATACTAATATTATTCAAACTTCACACGAAACACTAAGGACAAAAAATGAAGAAATTGCTCATATGCAAGTTCAAACTGGAGCTGAAAAAAATTAGAGCAAGTCCACCAGAGCCAAAAAATGACTTTGTGTATATCCCACTTGAATTTAAAAACCATTGCAAATATAAACTTGACACATTGAATACCAATGACCAAAGACCAGACAAGTTGTGAAAGACATAAAGGACATCATACATGAAGAAAGCAAGAGCTGATTAAAAAGACTGAAAGAAAGAAAAGACCAAAATGGATGTCAGAAGAGACTCTGAAACTTGCTCTTGGACGTACAATAGCTAAAGAGAATGAAAGAAATGATGAAGTAAAAGAGCTGGACAGAACATTTCAAAGGGCAGTTAGAGAAGACAAAGTAAAGTATTAAAATAAATGTGCAAATACTTGGAGTTAGAAAAAAAAAAGGAAGAACACACTGAACGTTTCTTAAGTTAAATAACTGAAGAAAAAAGTCAAGCCTTGAATTGCAATATTGAAGGATTCTAAGTGGGAAATATTGAAGAAGAGAATGTGGAACCAGGGATATCATTGCTGATGTCAGATGGCCCCTGGCTGAAAGCAGAGAATATCAGAAAGATGTTTACCTGTATTTTATTGACTGTGCAAAGACATTTGTGTGGATCATAACAAATTATGGATAACATTGAGAAGAAAGGGAATTCCAGAATACTTAATTGTGCTCACAAGGAACCTGTATATAGAATGAGAGGCAGCTGTTTGAATGGAACAAGGATATGGCATGGTTTAAAATCAGGAAAGCACTAATTGATGAAGATCAAAGACTCTGGCCCTCAATATGGATTGAACCTCAACATAAAGAACACAGAAATCCTCACAACTGGACCAATAAGTAATATCATGATAAATGAAGAAAATATTGATGTTGTCAAAGATTTCATTTTACTTGGATTCACAATCAACATTCATGGAAGTAGGAGGGAAGAAATCAAACAATGCATTGCATTGGGAAAATCTGCTGCAAAAGACCTCTTTAAAGTGTTAAAAGCGAGGATTCACTTTGAGGACTTAGGTGTGCGTGATGCAAGCCATAGTATTTTCAATTGCCTCACATGCATACCAAAGCTGGACAGTGAATAAAGAAGACTGAAGAAGAATTGATGCCTTTGAATGATGTTGGTGAAGAATATTTAATGTATTATGGACTTCTAGCAGAATAAATAAATTTTTCTTAGAAGTACAGCTAGAATGCTCCTTAGAAGCCAGGATGATGAGTCTTTGTCTTGCATTCTTTGGATGTTATCAAGAGAGACCAGTCCCTGGAGGAGGACATCATGCTTGGTAAAGTAGAGGGTCAGTGAAAAAGAGGAAGACCCTCAATGAGCTGAACTGACACAGTGGCTGCAACAATGGGCTCAAGCATAACCAAAATTGTGAGAATGGTGTATGACTAGGCAGTGTTTCATTCCTTGGACTTAGGGTTGCTATGAGTCAAAGCCAACTCATGGCACCTAACAAGAACAACAACAGGGAGGTAAAAGACCTGTACAAAGAAACCTATAAAACACTATTGAAAGAAACCAAAAGAGACCTACATAGTGGAAAAATATACCATGTTCATGGATAGGAGGACTCAACATTGTGAAAATGTCAACCCTACTCAAAGGATCTACAGATATAATGCAATCCAGATTCAAATAATAAAAGCATTCTTTAACAAGATGGAAAAGCTAATCACTAACTTTATGTGGAAAGGAAAGAGGACCTGAATAAGTAAAGCATTATTGAAAAAGAAGAAAAAGTAGGAGACCTCACAGTGCTTGATCTCAGAACCTACCATACAGCCACAGTAGTCAAAACAGCCTGGTACTGGTACAACAACAGACACATAGACCAATGGAATGGAATTAAGAACTCAGGCATAAATCCATCCATCTGTGGTCAGCTGATTTTTGATGAAGACCCAAAGTACATTAAGTGGGGAAAAGACAGTCTTTTTAACAAATGGTGCTGGCAAAACTAAAGGTCCATCTGTAAAAGAAAAT
The DNA here is from genome assembly GCF_030014295.1 of Loxodonta africana. Classification (NCBI taxonomy): domain Eukaryota; kingdom Metazoa; phylum Chordata; class Mammalia; order Proboscidea; family Elephantidae; genus Loxodonta; species Loxodonta africana. The sequence goes on along the minus strand of NC_087349.1, from coordinate 70,672,999 downwards.
GAAACAGGGCCCATACTCCACACTATACACAAAAACTAAATCAAAATGGATCAAAGACCTAATTATAAAACCTAAAATGATAAAGACCATGGAGTTAAAAATAGGGACAATGTTCAGGGGTCCTAATACATGGCAGAAATTCAATACAAACCATAAACAACCATGCACAAACACCAGGAGATAAATAACTGAAAGCTCCTAAAAATTAAACTCTTATGCTCATCAAAAGGCTTCGCCAAAAGAGTAAAAAGAGAAATTGCAGACTGGGAAATAATTTTTGGCTATGATATATCTGACAAGAGTCTAATCTCTGAAGTCTGTATAGTACTTCAACACCTCAAAAACAAAAAGACAAATAATCCAATTACAAAATGGGCAAATGATATGAACAGACACTTCACCAAAGAAGACATTCAGGGGGCTAACATAAACATGTGGAAATGCTCACAATCATCAGCCATTAGACAAATGCAAATCAAAACTACAATGAGATATAATCTCACCCCAACATTACTGGCACTAATAAAAAAACAGAAAATAACAAATGTTGGAGACGTTGAGGGGAGGTTGGAACTCTTATGCACTGCTGGTGGACATGTAAAATGGTACAACCACTATGGAAAAACTTATGGCACCTCCTTAAAGTACTAATAAAGGAAGTACCATACCAAAAAAAAAAAAAAAAAAAAAAAACCCATTGCCATCGTGTAGATTCCAACTCATAGCAACCCTATAGGACAGAGTAGAACTGCCCCATACTGTTTCCGAGGAGCACCTCGTGGATTTGAACTGCTGACCTTTTGGTTAGCAGCCGTAGCTCTTAACCACTGTGCTACCAGGGTTCCCAGAAATACCATATGATCCACCAATTCTACTCCTAGGAATATGTCCTAGAGAAATAAGAACTGTCACAGGAATAGACATATGCACACCAATGTTCATTGTGGCATTATTCTCAATAGCAAAAAGATGGAAACAACATAAATGTCCATCAACAGATGAATGAATAAACAAATTATGGTATATATGAGTCGGAATCGACTCGACGGCAGCAGGTTTTGCGGGTTTGGTATATACACACAATGGAATACTACGCAACAATAAAGAACAATGATGAATCCATGAAACATCTCACAACATGGATGAATATGGAGGGCATTATGCTGAGTGAAATAAGTTAATTACAAAAAGACAAATATTGAATGAGACCACTACTATAAAAACTCAAGAAATGGTTTACACACAGAAAGAAAAATTCTTTGATGGTTATGAGGGAGGGGAGTGTTGGGGAAGGGAAATCACTAACTAGATAGTAAAAAAAAAAAAAGTAGTAGATAACTGTTAACTTTGGTGAAAAGAAAGACAACACACTATATAGGGGAAGTCAGCACAACTTGACCAAAGCAAAGCCATAGAAGCCTCCTAAACATATCCAAACACCTTGAAGGACCGATTTACTGGGGCTGAGGCTGGGGACCATGGTCTTGAGGAAGACCTAGGTCAATTGGCATAACATAGTTCATAAAGAAAATATTCTACATCTTACTTTGGTGAGTAGTGTGTGGGGTCTTAAAAGCTTGTGAGCAGCCATCTAAATACATTATTGGTCCCATCACGATAGGAGCAAAGGAGAATGAAGAAAACCAAAGACAAGGAAAATATTAGTCCAAAGGACTAATGGACCTCATGAACCACAACCTCCACCAACTTGAGCCCAAAAGAACTGGATAGTGCCTGGCTACCACCACCAACCATTCTGACAGTGATCACACTATAGGTTTCCAGACAGAGTGGGAGCAAAGTGTAGGACAAAATTCAAATTCATAAAACAAGGCCAGACTTACTGGTCTGACTGAGACTAGATGAACCCTTGAGACTATCACCCTCTTGCACCCAGCTCAGAACTGAAGCCACTCCCAAAGTATAACTGTCAGCTAAAGATTAGCAACAGGCTTATAAAAGAAACAATAACACATATGAGGAATGTGCACCTTAATTCAATCAAGTATAGGAGACCGAATGGGCAAACCTGCCCAAAAGCAAAGACAACAAGGCAGGAAGGGGCAGGAAACCTGAACGAATGGACACAGGGAATCTGGGGTGTAAACGGAGAGGAAGAGTGCTGATGCGCTGCAGGGATTGCAAGCAATGTCACAAAACAATTTGTGTAAAAATTTTTGAATGAGAAACTAGTTTGTGCTGTACATGTTCACCTAAAACACAATAATTAAAAAAAGTAATATTGAATTGAGTGTTTATAATTTAAGACGAATTTTTAAATATTCTTTGTATTTTCAATTGTACTAAAATCTTGTATTATGTAAGGCTCAATATATACAAACTGTTAAGGTATGAAGTCCCTGAAATAGAAATTTTAATTTAATGACTAAAATTTAATGACTATACTACAGATTGCTAAATGTTTGAGAATAATATAGATTGATAAAATATGTGTAAAAAGCGTAAGTCAAAACTAGCTAAAATCCTGAGTATAATGGACCTAACTAAAAAGCATATGAGCATCTATAATTAGCTCTACATTAGCCAGACATCACATAAAAAAACTGTCCTGACCCCAAGGCACACCAGCAAAGACTGAGTGGAGAGCCTGGATTTATACTGTTGGCCTTGCCAGACTGTAATGACTCACCACAACCCTGCTGCCTCCTCTGTTGGAATGGAGTCAGAGAAAGCCAGTTACGAAGATGAGACTTTCATTCCTTCTAGGGGGTAACAATGCCCAGTGCAGTGTTGGTGGCGACTATGTGGGTAGCCTGGACTTCCACACCCCCCTGGCAGTAACAAGGCACTCCTCCACCTCTCTGCTTGGGTAGCCTCAGAGAAAATTAGGACTTTTACTAGCAACCAACAGTAATGAAGCCAACCTTCCCCAACCATGGTACCAGTGGAAGCCACATGGGAAGCAGTAAGAGGCATCCCTATGCTTCTGAGGAAGGGAAATAGCAGTAGTGGCCTAGTGGGGAGTTGGAATGCCCACCCCTGCCCAGCAGTAATGAGGAGTCCCCTCTGGGATGCCAATGGAAAATGACTGGGGGAACCTGGGGTCAATTCTATTTCTAAATATTGGCAATAAATACACAGACATCAGAATTAAAAATACAATAGCATTTAGAACTACTAAAAAAAAAAAAAAATTGTGTGTAAACCTAACAAAACATATATGGAATTTGTATGCTAAAATTTATAAGACATTGAAAAATAAGCCAAAGGTTAAATAAATTGGGGCACATACCATTTTCACGCATTGAAAGATTCAAGACAGTAAAGATGTCAATTCCCTCAAATTGATATGCAGGTTTAAAGTAATCCCTATCAAAATCCCAGCAAGAATTTTTATAGATATAGACAGTATTATTCCAAAATTTACATGAAAAGCAAATAACTAAAATAATTCTTAAAAAGAAGAATAAAGTGGGAGAAACCAGTCTACCCAATTTTAACACTTATTTTATAGCCACAGTAATCACGTCTGTGTTTTTAGCAAAAGAATAGACACATGTATCAACGGAATAAAAGAGAGAACCCAGAAATAGATCCACACAACTATGCTCATCTATTTTTGACAAAGGTCCAAAAGCGTTCAATGGAGGACAGTTAATTTTTTCAATAAATGGTGCTGGGACAATTAGACATCCACAAACAACAACAACAACAAAAGTACAAAACCCCAAACCTCAAAATGATTCACAAAGTTAATGTGAAACATTAAATCATAAAACTTTTAGGAGAAAATCTTGGGATCTAGGGCTAGAGAAAGAGTTCTTGGAATGACAAAAGTACAATCCATACAAGCAAAAATTGATAAATTGGGCTTAATCAAACTAAACAATACCACCAACAACAAACTTTTGCTCTGCGAAAAGACCCTGTGAAGAGAATGGAAAGACAAGTAACAAACTGCAAGAAAATATTGCCAGCCACATATCCAACAAAGGACTAGTCTCTAGAATATATAAAGAACTCTCAAAACTCAATGTTATAAATCAAACAATCCAATTAGAAAACTGGCAAAAGAAATGAAGAGACATTTCACAAAAGGGGATACACAGATGGCAAATAAGCACATGAAATGTTGTTCAACATCATTAGCCATTAGGGAAATGCAAATTAGAACCATGATGAGCTAGCACTACACACCTATCAGAATGGCTTAAATAAAAAATGACATTATCAAATTCTGGAAAAGATGTGGAGAAGTTAGATCATTCATACTTTGCTGGTGGGAATGCAATGTTTGACAATTTCATATAAAACCAAACATGTGATTACCATATGACCCAGGAATTGCATTCTTGGCTTTTATTTCAGAGAAACAAAAACTTATGTCCCGAAGTGTTTATAGAGTTTTCATTCGTAACAGCTAAAAGCTGGAAACAACCCAGATATCCTTCAATGGGACAAACTGTGGCACATTCCTGTTATTGAATACTTCTCAACAATAAAATGGAACAAACTAGTGATGCGAGTGACAGCCTGGATAAATTTTTGGAGAATTGAGCTGTGTGAAAAAAGCCAATGCCAAGAATTATACAGAAGGGGTGTGAGCAAGAGGGAAGTGTTGTGCCAACAAAAGGACAACAGGAAGGACCCTTGTGATGGAACTTTTTTTTTTTTTATCTTGACTTATCAATGTCAATATCCTGGCTGTGATATTGTACTATAATTTTGTAAGATGTTACCATTTGGGTAAATTAGGTAAAGGGTACAATGGGATTTCTCTGTATTATTTCTTACTACTACATGTAAACATACAATTATCTCAAAATAATACACTTAATTAAAAAATAAAGGTGAAGTTAAGAAATTCCAAAAAATAAAATCACTAGTCTCACATATTTTTAAAACTTGATTTCAGTAAAGATGGCTTTGATCAACAGGCACATGCAAACAAAAAAAAAAACATTGTTGAGAGATGATTTTTCGTGGTGCAGGACAAACTAAAATGTCTATTTCTCTAAATCCCTGCCTTAGGAAGTAAATTGTTCAAGTGCTGAAATTCTACAAAATTATTTTCTGCCAGAATTTGCCCATCAGTAAAAAACCATTTCTTTGACTTGCTTATTCCAATGTTTGATTGTATAAAATAAGATTTCCACCTAAGAGATTTAAATGTCACCCTTAGTTTTGCACAGTAGAACTTGCATTTATTAAAAAAAAGGACAATAATTTTTTTCCTGTAAGAGCTATCATACATATTTAGTTTAATCCTGAATATTTGGTGGGAAAAACAAAACCAAAATACAAAATGAACTTGAGCCAGTCATAGTATGTAGGGTGAAAGGGGTCATGACGGTGATAAAGTCATTCAACTACTCTTCCTCATTTTCAAAATCATGACAAAACAAAAAGTGGTTCCAATAATGATCATTTTAGACTATTAAAAAGGAGTCCTGGTGACACAACAGTTAAGCTGCTAACCAAAAAGTTGATGGTCTCTGGGGGAGAAGGACTTGATCTCTCTCGGGAAGATTACAGCTTAGAAAACCTGATGGGGCAGTTCTACTGTCGCATAGGGTCTCTATGAGTCACTATTATAACTTCCGCAATCAAGAAAGTCATTTTTTGTATTCAAAATAGACAAATCTGGGAAAGTAATATAGTAGTGGCCCTGTCTTATAGAGAAAACAATGCTTTCTTCTCATTAGGTTAATTGGTGTATTAATTGGCATTTTCCATTTGTGGGTTTCTCCATGCTTTCTCCAAAACTCAGCTCAGCTGCTGGAAGCTGTAGAATTGAACTGGAAAACTAAAGGGGCCTTGTGTAAAGGGAAGCTGTTTTGTCTCATAATATAACTTGTGCTTTACTGCAAAAGGAGAGAAAATATGCTTGAACAATAATGTCATAATCTTAAAATCTCATCTAGTTTTGCAGGTTTCTTTGTACCCAAGTGCATAAGAGCACTGAAAGTGGGATTTGCCTTCCAATGAAAACACGTGAAAACAAAAATTGTGACATTCTAGTGGAAGTTTTCTGGCTTCCCTTAAGGCTTTCTGTGCTTTATCTACTTTTTAAAACAATTTTTCTCCTTATTCACAATCGCTAACAGAAAAGTCAAACAAAAGGCATTTTTGTTGTCTTGAATTAAGAGAGACAAGATTTTTTTATTTTTAAACTTTCCTCTTATTTCAAGGTATTATTTATATGGTGGCACTGCTACCTATTATTCTTCTGGTGCTAGTTTCTAAAAAGCTTCTGCAATTAGCTTTATGAAAAGCCTCTAAACAAAAATTCCATTTATGCAGCTTCGCGATGTTTTTATCAACCAGGTCAAGAAGCTATTATAAAACCACACTAAAGTGCTAAATTGTATGAAAAACCTCTAGTCACAAACATAGTAATAATATAATTATGATTTCTTAATGTTCTAATTTGGAATGGATATAAAGTCTCCTTTTTGTGTGGATAAATTTTCATTGACAAGAGGCGGAAGCTAACTGAAAAAGGGAAATAGAAAATTACTTTATCATTCTTATATCTACAATAATTTGCGTTTATATACCGCATCCTTCTTTTAAAGTGGTTTAAGAGATAATTCATCAACTTTACCACCACCATTTGAAAGGAGAAAAAGAAATTCCCTTTTCCCTTTTGGTACTCTAATCATTTATTTCTTTATTTTATTCATGTATTTCTTATTTACAAAAAAATAGCACAAGAAAAATATTGTACTATTAAAGTAAGTGTGAACAATAAGAAGCTAAAAACCAGATAGTTTTGCCAAAAACTTAGATTGAAATACCTCTAAAATAAAAAATTAAACGTAATTCCATGCATCCTAGCAACCAAGGCAAAAAGGGAAACATTTTAATTACATAAAGAATCACACTAGTTCACCATGGTAAAAAGAAAGCTTAAGTAGAAGAATTTCTGATGTAAAATGTGCTAGGAACTATTTTTTCTCTTCCATAACATTGCTTTTCATGAACTAGAGATTTTATTTTATATTTCAGGAAATGTATGTATTATGGACTAAATTGTGTCCCTCCAAAATATGTGTTGAATTTTGGGCCTTTATACCTGTGGATGTGGTCCTGTTTGGAAATATGTGTTTTCTTTTTTTTATGTTGATGGGGTTATGCCAGTGTGGTGTGGATCCTAGACTTAGTCATTTCTGTGTTATAAAAAGACCAAAACAGACACAAAGACACACACACGGGGAACACAGACATCATGTGAGTCTAGTCTACAAGTCAAGGAACTCCAAGAAACCAAGGAATGCTAGGGACTACTGACAAGAAGAAATGGACACAGTTGAGACCTTGATTTGACTTTTAGCCTCCAGTACTGGGAAAAAATGAATTTCTATTCTTTAGAGCTACCTGCTTGTGGGTTTTGGAGCCCTGGGGATGCGTGGCTAAGAGTTTGGCTGCTAACCATAAAGGTCAGTTCAAATCCGCTAGCCCTTGGAAACCTTATGGGGCAGTGCTACTCTGCCCTGTAGGGTTACTATGAGCTGGAATCAACTCTTTGGCAACAGGTTTTTTTTTTTTTTTTTTTTTTTGGTGTGTGTAGTATTTGTGTTACAGAAGCACTAGGTAACTAAGATAGTAAGCAAAAGCTTTATTCAGAATTATGCAGTATCAGAAAAAAAAAATTTTTTTTTTTTCAGAACTAAAATCATGAACCTAATCTTTCAATCCTGATCTTTTGTCCTGTTGATTAGACACAGTCTAGCCAACTATTGTTTCATTTTGGAGAACCAACTCAACTCCATGAAGTTTAAATAAGTAGGAGTTATAATGACTGTATCATTTGTGCCCTTTGGACCTTGGGGGTAGGACTCATTGAACCAACGGCAATAATTAGCTGTGGTGTGACTTTTTAGACTCTCAGGTAAATGGTTCTACAGTTCCCTACGTCTAAAATCCCTTTATCAGGAAAACAGTGTTGTTGTTGTTTATTTTACCATTAAAGTAATGCACGTAAAAGTAAATCATTCTGGATAAAATGATGATTTGCCTTAATATTCCACTAAGCTTTGATGCAAGAGACAGCTGATCACATAAAGGCAATGGGGGGGGGTAGAAAAAGAAAACAAATAAGAGAGAATTGTGGTGGAGGTATCCTCAAAAGGGATGTGCTACAATCATTTGCTGGAGTTCTTACTTAAAAATACAGATTTTTGAGCCATATCTTCAAAGGTTCTGCCTTCTTAAGTTGAATTGGGTCCAAAAGTTCGTTATTTAACAATCAAACTTATTTGGTGATTTTGATGTAGACTTTCTGTGGACCTCATGCAGAGACACCATCAATGGGAGGGTGATCCATGAGCAAAGAGCTTTGTGAAAGCTGGAGCAACAGTGTGAGAAAGCTTGTGATGGTTAAGATTGTGTGTCAACTTGGCTGGGCCATGACTCTCAGTGTTTTGGCAGTCATACAATGTTGTGATCCCTTCCCTGCTGAGATTTGATATGTGATCACCCTCATGATGGAATCTGCCATGAGTAGTCAATCAGTTGAAAGGGAGTTTCCTTGGGTGTGTGGCCTGCATTGAATATAAGCAGATGTTCTGGTGAGGCTTGGGGGCTTTTGCTCATTCTGGATCCTGCATCTGGTTCCTGTCCATCTGACCTCTGGTTCTTGGAACTTGAGCTAGCAGCTTCCTGTGGTCTTGCCTGCTGATCTTGGGATTCATCGATCTTCACAACATGTGAGCAAGAGCCCTTCTCTCTGACCTGCTAATCTTGGGTTAGCCAGCCACTGTGGCTATGTGAATCAGGAGACACCTCTATCCTGACCCACAGACTTGGGATGTTCTAGCTTCTGTAACTGCGTGAGCCATTTTCTTGATATAAATCTCCCTTTCTCTGTATATTTAAGTGCTTTACTGGTTTTGCTTCTCCAGAGAACCCAGCCTAAGACAAACCTCAAGCACTCTATAGTGGCAAATCACCAAAAGAGAGAGCCAATCTTCATCTTCACAAAGAAACATTAAATTATGGACTATTTTAAATAAAGTTTCTATACCACAAAGTATACCCTTGAAATTGAAAATCTATTCCAAATCTTTAATTGCTATTTTTTATATAGCACTTATACTGTGTGCCAGACAATTTTCTAAATATTTTCATACATTGATTTATTTATTCTTAAAACAAGCTATAATGTAACTACTAATTGTTTTCTTATGCACGACAGGTGAAACCCACAACCATGGCTTGCATCAGGCAGGTGATCTCCAGAGCTCGACTCAACCATTATGTTAGGTGTACTGCCTTTCAAACATTCCTTAATGGGAGAGATGGACTTTTGTTCAGAAAAGTTATCTAATGAGCACATGACCTGAAATCCTAGAATAGTAACCACCTACCAGATATTAATTTTACAATGTATTTTATTGTAGATTGAATGCCTAAACAGCTTTAAGAAAATCTAAATTTGAGGGCTTCTCATTGTCATTACCTACTCCCATGTGAGTAGCAATAAGCTATTCTACAATAAACTCATCATTATTCTATTACTGAGAAGAAAAAAAAGAGGGAAAACTTGTTTTTTTAAAAATTAAGAGAAAATGGAGGAACTTAAAATATGTAGAATAAAATGACTCAAAAAGTGGCAAAAAGTAATGAGACAAAAATGGCCCAGTTACAAAGTCAGTAAAGCAAAGATTGATGGACCCCCTATTTGCTCTTTGCGAAAAGAAATAAGTGAGTAGGTAGATTAAAAATTAAACCAAAAGAAGTAAGCCGATAGAATTTTTTTTTGAAATATTATAGTAAAATAAAAATCTCCATAATTGCTATAATTGCTCAAATACTTTGGAATTAGGCCCATTATATCTAGGATTTTTAGATAGTTTTGATTTCTATTTTTCATTTTTCATCAACCTGTATTATTCTCAAACATTTCCCAATCTACAGCCTAGGTTAATCTGGCTCATTAAATTAAAATTTCTGTGTAAGAGAATTTATGTCCTAGTAGTTTGTGTATTTTGAGCCTTACATAAGGCAAGAATGTTTTAGTACAATGGAAAACACAAAGAATATTTGAAAATTCAGCTTAAATTTTAAACACTCATCTCAAGATTACTTTTGATATATTTAGAAGAGGCTGAAATTTCTGCTCCTTGATACAGATTTGTTTTGTCATTCAATAGCTATGATGGAGGAAAAAAGTAACAAAGGAAAGAATCTGTAATAAGACAAAGAAAAAAACTACCAAGCTTTACACTGAGTATGTTGTCTTAATACGCACACGCACACACACACACACAGAGTCATGCACATGAATCCTCTGAGTATAAACCTTAGTTTCTTTGTTTTTTAATTTCAAGTTTTTGTTTCCTAATGCAATATTTTGTTGGGAGAGTAAAGTAAAATCTCATTAAGAAAAATTTTACATATATATTTTTAATACAACTAAATTATTCTTAAACTTAGGTATATTTAAAAAAATACCAGTGTTTCTTCCCTTAAGACCATTGTTTCATTTAGTCAGTGAAAAATGCCTTTTATCATCACTATAATGAAACAAAATCTATTTGAATTTCTTTTTATTAAACTAAATGAACTCTCAGATCATTTTCTCCAAAGTTACATGGCAGTGCATAATTTTTCAGTCTATAAGTCAAAGCCAGCTTTATATTCTGAAGATAAGAGTGGACTTTGTTAAACAGATGGCAGATCTCAGACATTTTATCATTTTATATTTCTCATCATACTTAAGCTACATATTTATGGAAAGCTGGAAACATGATTTCTAAATATTAAAGAAAGAAAATAATCCCCAAGCATTCAAGATTAAACTAACTTTAATGTGTCCAAGATTCTCTTAGAATATTTCTTTCAGGGAATAAAATTGTCATTCTTTTGATATTCATTCTTTTGAGGTCATTTTAAATCACTCAATCAAGATCACACTAAATAGTTTTAATGAACATTACACAAAGCAAAGTATTCATTTTAAGGCCAGTTTCCATGAAAGTTGACAAAGAAAACGTGCCTCCTTTAAGATTGGGAACCAAAAATTCCTCAGGCTACAGGTTTTATTTACTTTCATTACTTGTTTTCAATTTCCAAAGTGTCACTGGAAAAGATTTTCCTCCAATTACTGAAGACAAAACCGGCAAGACTAAGGGAGTTGTTTCATCCTGTTGAACATGGGATCCTATAAGTTGGAACCAACTCGACGGCACCTAATAAAAACAAGAAGGGCGTCGTTGCCTAGAGAAAGGTTGGCTTTGAATCATTCTGCACTCCGTTATTCTCCAACCAAGCAGTCAGGTTTCCTCACCTCTAGAATTCACATTCAGTTGATTATCATTTAAGAACTTTAATTGGTTAAACTGTAATTTCTGACTAGACCATATGAACAAAGAACTGTTGCTGATGGCTTGTTCACAGTTTTATTCCCTTTTGTGTAGTTGGCTAAGAGATTCCCTCCAGATTTCTCTATCATCACCTACACAGCTCTCCCACTGGCTATAAAATACTGCAGCAGCTTGTAGGTAATTGATCAGACAAGTGAACTGTAAAATATTCATTTTCTACTTCAACAGCCAGATAAATCTCTTGGGAAGAAGATGAAAATATTGCTTATGCACATCAGGGTCGGTAGAGTAATAGCAAGGTTCCTGATAGCAGGAGTCCACTACAGAGCTAATGCTTAATTCAGGGCTATGGCAGGGACCAAAAGCATGCAGCTTCTCTTTGCCTGAAGCTACAAGTCTCATTATACCCCAAACCTGAGGCATCAACATCAGTGTTCTAGTCATGTTGCTCAAAGGATGGTGCTTCCTCTTTTAATTAATCAGGTTCATCTTGGCATAACATGCCAAATAGCCAATTAACACTTAGCTACTGTAACCAACATGCTAAACACTCAGTTGCTAATGAAATGAGAGAGAGTAGGATAGCAGTTATGCAAAGGATGATGGGAAAGCAGGTTGGCTGATTTTTTATTGCACCTGTACCTTTTTGTTTTCTCTCCTTCATTTAGTTTCTTTCCTCTCTGCCAACTTTTCAAATAACTGTCAAGCCGCTTTAATTGGAAGTTGTTAGAAGTAGATTGCACTCAGACTAGTTAAACTAAAACAAAAAGTAGTACATTATTTTAATCTTTTGTTCGGTGAGTTGAGATAGTTAAAAATGCTGAGGGACATTTGTCTTGGTCTTGTCCTTGTTTCATTATAACCATTGTTTTTAAGGAGTCCGTAGATTATAAACTTGAAATGGTTGTTTATTTTTACAATCATCATTTTTAACAGTGCCTTGTTAAATTTTCCTTTCATGTCCCTTAATAGAATATTCTAAAAAATATTCTAAAAACATTTCAGACACTTCGGCTATTAAAACTTAGTGCACTCTGTAACTTGAGTTGTAATCTTGGTTTCATACTCATCTATTCCTCTATCTGTAGCAAGGACTTGGGCCCCTTCCTCTTTCTTTTGAAGCCTGGCTTCTTCAGTGTGGATGAAGTGGTAAGGAGGAGGAGGAAAACAATTTTCTTTCAGCTGGTCACAGGTGTACCTCTCTCCTGTTGTGTATTGGGTGTCATTATTTCTCAGGTTAACTCTGACGACACGTTGATGCCTTCTTTCTGGATGTTGTCCGAAGGCTGGTTCACCCCTCTGAGTTCATTGGAGTGCCTTGTGGAGTTTCTCTGCTCTTTGCTTCTATGTTGTAGACTATCCAGCTCAGGCTCAGCTTCTTTCACGTGCCGACTCATGTTTTGCTCCCAGCTCATACCTTCTCCCAGCAGGCAACATTCTTGGATAGAGTACCAGCAAGATGATACTCAAGCTCAGTTTCCTTTTGTAATCTGTACTTGGCCTTTGAAGGGAAACTCATGCATTCCTTTCCACACCACAGGAGGAGTTACGAGCAGAAATCCTGCTACCCTTTTCTTTGTTCTTCTATATCTCTTCTGCTTAGATAGGTAGAGATTTCAATGTTTATCTCTCCTTATTTCAGTCACTCATAAAGTGGGAGAAAGATGTGGCAGTCTGCTTCCATAAAATTTACAGCCCTGGGAACCCTATGGGGCAGTTCTACTCTGTCTTATAGGGCCACTATGAGTTGGAATCAACTTGACAGCAGTGGATTGGGTTGATTTGGAAGTTAAGCAAAACTGTTATTAAGCACCTGGCTCTCTCTGTGAGACTGATAGTTCTCCCCTCTGGTACCCTCTCAGTTTCCTTACAAAGTCAAGGGAGTATAGTGATGAGGGTCTCCTTAACCCTCAGTAAACTGTGGCAAATGTGCCTGGTCTCAATTCTTGGCAGTAATTGGTAGTATGTGGAAAACAGTTATTTTTAGCTGTGAGCCACACTGATAATTCTAGGAAAATAAGAAAAATCTGACTCTATATATCCATGCTAAAAAGTTTAATGAAAAAACAAAAAGCAGTCCTTAAACAAGAAGGGAGAATTGGAAAAATACTTAAAAATAAGAGTTTTATTTAAAATTGCATCTGGCTAGTAGGAGCAGGATCAAAGAACATGAATTTTTTTCCCCTGGAAAGCAAGTCCTCGTCTTTCATCCTCCTATCTCTATGTGTTTCAAAGTCTAGCTTCAGTACAGTACACATATCACCACGTATATTCTTTTTTTTATCATCTTTGTGTTTGTAAATCCAATGGTTGTGGGAGGAATGAAGTGTTTTCTAATATCTCTGATGCACTCTATTTCCATTAATGGCCAATCGAGTACATGATTAATTCTTTTTAATTGGCATCAACCTTAGCAGAAATCCCCTAACTTGTTGCCAACAAGAATAAATGAGCAGATAGACAAATGAGAGTAGCTTCCACATCCTCCCCAGTTAAGAATATTGAAGTCGAGCAGTTGAGGAAGTGATCTCCTGCTACTTGAGAAGAATCACAGTAAACAGGGGGAGAATGGAGACTGAACTGGCAGCCAGCAGTATCTGCTCAAAGGTGATCTTCATTTCCTTCTTCACAGAGTTCTGTGTTTTGTGGATGTTCTACAATATCTGTATGCCATTTTTATAATTATAAAAGTATTAAAATTGATAAATATTTTTAAAGACCATAAAACCGTAATCATATAAAAGCTTATATATCAAAAGTTGGTGTGTGTGCTCATGGCTGGCTCCAAGTGGAAGCCATATGAGTGCTTTTTTTCTATTTTTAATTTATTTTCCAATTATTCTATAATAAACATGCAGGTTTTTTTAATGAAGAAAATAATTATTAATAAAATGAATGATTTTTTTCCAGTAGTTCTTGATATGACTAATGGTTGGTCACATTCAGTTATGCTGAGGGGGACTAGTTGACTTAAGATGTGTTTTGGAATATAACATTGTCAGAATCATGTAGTCTGCAGAGTCATGGCCTCCTGGGGAAGATAAATTAAACACCACAGGTTTTTAATACCAAAGCAAGTACCTTAGAAAGAGTTACAACAGTGATGGTGATAGACAAGTAAATCAAAGTTTCTTAGAGCAGAACAATTACTCAGTTGCAAACCAAAAAAATATATATCACTTATAAATTTTTTTTTTATCCATATATATGTATATATATCCTACTGATGCTTTGAAAGAAATTCCAGAAACAAAAATTATAATTACTCAATACCATTAATTATAGTGCTTTTTAACAGGCCCTTTTAGGATGCTCTCAGAAAGCAAAGAACCTAAATGCCCTTGAAATTTATTTCCTTACCACCTAAACAATTTTTTAATAAAAATAACTGAGAAGACGATATTTTGTTTCTTTCTGTAATTTTAAAGTCTTCACTGCTATTTCAGATGTTCTTTTTAAAATCTTCAAATGCAATATTTGACATGCAAAATACAAAAAAAACCCAATAATTCATACTCCACTACTTAGTTTAAGAAAAAGTTGCCAACGTAAATAAAAGTTCCTTCTTTACCTACCTTATTGCCTTCCATATTTTTCCTCTAAATAATAAGCTTTATGCTAAAATTGATGTTTCACTTCCTATGCATTTCATTATATTCTTATTACATATTTCTGCATTCATGAACAATATATATATTTTTTATGTTTTATTGTTTATATAAAAGAAATTTTATTTACCTGTCATCTATCTACATACCTACCCATCATCTGTCGATCTATATTCTGCACCTTGTTTTTTGTCTTTGTTCCATTTCATTTTCATTCAACATTTTGAAAATCATCCATCTTGATATATGTAGTTTGGGTTTATTCATTTCTCACTGTTATAATGATACATTAAATTTATGAAAAGAAGAAGAGTAATAGTGAAAACATTTTATGTTCTGTATGGCAGACACTGTTCTAAGTGCTTTACAGAAATTACCTCTGTAACATTAACTCTCACAACAAGTCTATGAGGTAAATGCTGAGTTAAATAATTTACCAGAAATATTATCTTGCTGATAGAAAAGTATCTCATACACTGCTTTTACAAATAAGTTTGTGTGGATACCATTGTACACATGTCAGTGTTACCCTAAGCTGTATATTAGAAGTAGAATAGTTTTTTCAGTAACTTATAAATTCAGCTTTATTTGATAACATCAAGTGCACACTAAATTCACTCCTATTAGCAATATGGATTCCCATTACTCAATATTTTAACTATCGCTTGGGATTTTTAGACACTTTAATTTTGCTTATCTAGTGAATATGAGATCACGTTCCATTATGGTTTTAAACTCCTTCCCCAATTACTAGAGAAATGGGACATTTTCATGTGTTTACTGGCCTTTTAAGTTTTCTGGTCTAAATTGCCTATTCATGTACATATATACATCTAAAACTACAACTTAACAACACAAAGACAAATAGCCCAATTTAAAAAATGAGCAAAAAACATGAACAGACACTTCCTCAAAGATGATCAATAAACATATGAAAAGATGCTCGGTATCATTAGCCATCAGAGAGATGCAAATAAAAACCACTATGAGATACCATTTCACACCCATTAGAATGGCTAAGATAAAGGAAAATAACAACTCTTGGAAAGAATGTGGGGAAATTGAAACCCTTATCCATTGCTGGTGGAATGCAAAATGGTACAGCCATTGTGGAAAACAGAGTGGCAGTTCCTCAAAGGACTAAAAATAGAACTACCATATAATAGAAGTTACAGGTAAAGATATATGCACACCTATGTTCACTGCAGTACTATTCAAAATAGCAAAAAATGGAAATAACCTAAGTGGCCATGAATGAATGGATAAGCAAAATGTAGTGCATATATACAATGAAATACTATTCAGCCATAAAGAAAAATGAGTCCCTGAAACATCTTGAAACGTGGATGAAACTGGAGGGCATTTTGTTGAGTGAAATAAGTCAATAACAGAAAAACAAATAATACATGTTCTCAGTTTTATGACCCCCATGCATCTGTCAGTTTGTCGCACTGTGGGGGCTTACATGTTGCTGTGATGCCGCAAGCCATGCCACCAGTATTCAAATACCAGCAGGATCACCCATGGTAGACAGGTTTCAGTGGAGATTCCAGACTAAGACAGACTAGGAAGAAGGACACTGCTGTATACTTCTGAAAACAATTAGCCAGATACATATTCATGCCTGTTCCCAAGAAAGGTGACCAACTGAATGTGGAAATTATCAAACGATATCATTATCACACGCAAGTAAAATCTTCCTGAAGATCATTCATAAGTGGCTGCAGCAGCATATCGACAGGGAACGTCCAGAAATTCAAGTCAGATTCAGAAGAGGACGTGGAACCAGGGATACCATTGCTGATGTCAGATGGATCCTGGCTGAAAGCAAAGAATTCCAGAAAGATGTTTACCTGTGTTTTATTGATTATTCAAAGGCATTTGACCATGTGAATCATGACAAATTATGGATAACATTGCGAGGAATAGGAATTTCAGAACACTTAATTGTGCTCATGAAGAACCTGTACATAGGTCAAGAGGCAGTCTTTCAAACAGAACAAGGGAATACTGCATGGTTTAAAGTCAGGAAAGGTATGCATCAGGGTTGTGTCCTTTCACCATACCTATTCAATCTGTATGCTGTGCAAATAATCTGAGAAGCTGGATTATATTAAGAAGAACGAGGCATCAGAATTGGAGGAAGATGTGTTAACAACCTGCCTTATGCAGTTGACTCAACCATACTTGCTGAAAGTGAAGAGGACCTGAAGCACTTATTGATGAAGATCAAAGACCACAGCCTTCAATATGGATTCCACCTCAACATAAAGAAAACAAAAATCCTCTCAACAGGATAAATAAGCAGCACCATGATGAATGGAGAGAAGATTGAAGTTGTCAAGTTCATTTTACTTGGATTCACAGTCAACACCCATGGAAGCAGCAGTCAAGAAACCAAAAGATGCATTGTATTGGGCAAATCTGCTGCAAAAAGCCTCTTTAAAGCTTTGAAAAGCAAAACCTTGAAGACTAAGGTGCACGTAACTCAAGCCTTGGTGTTTTCAATCACCTCATATGCTCGTGAAAGCTGGATGATGAATGAGGAAGATTAAAGAAGAATTAATGCCTTTGGATTGTGGTTTTGGAGAAGAATATTGAATATACCATGGACTGCCAAGAGGACAAACAAATCTGTCCTGGAAGAAGTAAGACCAGAAAGCTCCTTAAAATCAAGGATGGCTAGACTATGTCTCACATACTTTGGACATGTTATCAGGAGGGATCAGTCCCTGAAGAAGGACATCATGCTTGGTAAAATAGAGGGTCAGTGTAACAGAGGGAGACCCTCGACGAGATGGATTGACACACCAGCCGCAACTATAGGCTTAAGCATAACAATGATTGTGAGGATTTTGCAGGACAGGACAGTGTTTTGTTCTGTTGTACATAGGGTTGCTATGATTCGAAACCAACCCTACGGCACCTAACAACAACGCTATTATGAAATGACAAAAAAAACCCAAATGACAAGAATAGGTAAATATACAGAAACTAATGTCTATTGGTGGTTACCAGTAGTGGGGGAATAGGGAAGTATTTCCTAGTTGGTAGTCACTTTTCATTTAGTGATGGGGAAGGTGGCACCAAATGTGGGTAAAGTTTGCAAAGCATGAGTAAGCAATTGATATCAATAAGCTGTAAGCAAGAAATAAAGGACGAACTGACAAATGCTTTGTTATATATAATTTTGCAACAATAGCAACAACCAAAACTAAGAGGTGTGGAAGGCCCTACAGATGCTGATACTGATGAAATGTAACCGGTCACATAGGATTCGTTCTTTTGGTTTAAGTGTTTGTGGTCATGTCTCCTGGGACAATCCAGGCAATTGGCATAATATAGTTCTTAAAGTTTCTGTTCTACCTCCCAGGATCATGAGCAGTATCTGAGGTCTTAAGAGTTTACAATCAGCCATCTAAGACACAACTATAGGTCTATATTCATCTGGAACAAAAGAGAAAGATGGAAACCAAAAAATCAGAGAAGGAACCCGACTAAAGGACTAACCGTCTCCATTAACCACTGTTTCCTCTGTCTTGAGACAAGGAAAACTGGATGGTGCCTGGCTACCACTAGTGAACTTTCTAATCAGGAACACAATAGATGCATCCTGAAAGGAAGGGAGAAAAATGTGGCATCAGAACTTCAAATTCTTAAGGAATCCAGACTTACTAGACCTACTGAGGCCGGAGGAGTCCCTAAGACTATTCCCCTGAATTACTCTTCAAACTTTGAATAAGTTTATCCCCTGAAGTCACCTTTAAGTAACAGTTTAGCTCAAAAAGTAAAAATTGTCACCTTTGCATATTGTGTGCTTTAAAAAATTTGTAACATCAAGTGGACAACAGTCATTTAAAACAATTTTTTTTTAATTGTGCTTTAGGTGAAAGTTTACAGCTCAAGTTAATTTATCATACAAAATTTATACACATGTTGTTAGGTGACATTAGTTGCAATCCCTGAAATGTGACAGCATATGCCCCCTTTCCACCCTGGGTTTCTTGTGTCTATTCAGTCAGTTCCTGTCCCTTCTTGCCTTCTCATCCTGCCTCTGGACAGGAGCCTCCCATTTGGTCCTGTGTATTTGATTGAACTAAAAAACACACTCTTCACGAGTGTTATTTTATGTTTTATAGTCCAGTCCAATCTTTCACTGAAGATTTAGTTCTGGGTTAACAGAGCATCTGGGGGTCATGGCTTTCAGGGGTTCCTCCAGTCTCAGACAGACCACTAAGTCTAGTCTTTTTACATGAATCTGAGCTCTGCTTTGCACTTTTCTCTTGCTCTG
Source organism: Loxodonta africana (assembly GCF_030014295.1). Lineage (NCBI taxonomy): Eukaryota > Metazoa > Chordata > Mammalia > Proboscidea > Elephantidae > Loxodonta > Loxodonta africana. The sequence goes on along the minus strand of NC_087349.1, from coordinate 70,653,809 downwards.
TCAGGGACTCTCTGTTGTGTTCCCTGTCAGGGTAATCATTGATGGTAGCTGGGCACCATCTAGTTCTTCTGGTCTCAGGCTGATGGAATCTGGTTTATGTGACGCTTTTGTCTCTTGAGCTAGTATTTTCCTTGTATCTTTCGTGTTCTTCATTTTCCTTTGCTCCAAGTGAGTTTGGATAAACTGATGCATCTTAGACGGCCACTCACAAGCTTTTAAGACCTGAGATGCCACTCACCAAAGTGGGACGCAGAACATTTTCTTAATAAACTTTGTTATGCCCGTTGACCTGGATGTTCCACAAACCCATGGTCCCCAGACTCCAGCCCCAGCTACTGTGTCCTTCAAAGTGTTTGGTTGTGTTCAGGGTCCTTCAAAGTGTTTGGTTGTGTTCAGGATACTTCTTAGTTTTGCTTTGGTCCAGTTGTGCTAACTCCTCTGTATTCTATGCTGTCCTTCTCTTCACCTAAGATGACTCTTGTCTACTATTTAGTTACTGAATCCCACTCTCCCTCCCTCCCCACCCTTATAACCATCAAAGAATGTTTTCTTCTGTTGTTTAAACCTTTTCTTGAACTCTTATTATAGTGGTCTCGTACAATATTTGCCCCTTTGCAAGTGACTAATTTCACTCAGAGTAATGCCCTCCAGATTCAACTAGGTCGTGAGATGTTTCAAGGATTCATCATTGTTCTTTATCATTATGTATTATTCCACTGTGTGTATGTATCATAATTCATTTATCAATTCATCTGTTGATGGGCACCTAGGTGGTTTCTGATTTTTTGCTTTGTGAAGAGTGCTGCAATGAACATTTACGTGCTTAAGTGTTCCAGTCTCTCTACAACCTCTCCAACATTTATTATTTTGTGTTTTTTGGGTTAGTGCCAGCCTGGACAACAGGTATTTTAAAGCATAGATGAGAAGGTTGAGGGTAGGACAGGAAGTTTAAGTCAATGAGAGTAAAACAATTAGAACAGAAATAACAAGAATGTTGATACAATGTGAAGATTGTAGCTAATGTCAATGATCATTATGCCTAGAAATTATTGAATGGGATTGGGTCTTGCTATGTGTATTTCCAACAAAAATAATATATTAAAAAAATAACAGTTATTTAAAAAAGGGATGGCTTATATAGCCAATACCTGAATGAATTATAGATCTGCTTTTGTCAATGCTTTTCTTTTGGTCCTGTCTCCTAGTATGCCTAGTAATTTTTGATTGAATTATTTTGCGAAAAAATATATAGACTTTAGATTGTTTTTTTCTATAGAGAGGATTAATATTTGTTTGTGACAGGTAGACCAAATGCTAATTTTCTTAATTCTATAAGGAATTAATCACTTTCTACTTTGAGCTTGTGCTGTAATTTAAAGACTGAAATAATTATTCTTTTCAAAGGAAGGTGCCTGCAGCCTCTGAAAATAGCCAGTCCTGATTGATTTGCCATGGCCATAACCATTTGCTTATCCCAGCTCTGGTTTGCTCAAGCTTCTCACTCTTCTGGCTGCAGGCATAGAAGTAGATAAAATAAGGATTGATGATTATGTGAGGGATTCGTTTCCAAAACAGATACAATATTTATGACAGGAAGCATTAAAAAAAATAGGCACACAAACAGTACATTTTTTCTTCAAGCCATTAAGAATGGAAGTACAAATCATATGAAATAAAGTAAGTGATGAATTTGAAGACTTAGAATTACTCAGAGGTGACCTTCATCAGTGTTATTTCCTATGGATTTGTTAGCATGAAAGAACCCCCTTAACCAAAACATTAGCTCTATAAGATTCACTTATCATGTTACATATGCAGCAAGAGAAATACAAATAAGAACATTTTGATTAATTTTTTGTCTTTAAGTATAGAATAAAGTAGAATAGAATGTAGTGTATTTAATATGCATTAATTAATTACTTTATTTTTTCTGCCAACCTTTTCATTCTGTTCATTGATGATAATAATGAAATGCAGAAAAGACTCTTGCAAATTGTGCAAATGTCTTTATGGGAACTGAGCTTTTTTGTTTTTGTTTTTAATGTCTCTGTAACAGATACAAGACTTTGCCTGAGGGTGCTGTTTGAGAAATGAGAAACATTAAAATAGTACAAGAAAAAAAAAGATCTTATTTCTTAGCCCGTCCATATTCCTGGATTTTTTTTCTGATGATGTCTGAAAACAACTTCATTACATTCAGTTATAATCAATGCACTTTTTAAAATTCAGTGTGAATGAAAAAAATGTAGTTAAATTCAAATGTTCATGTAAATGTAAAAAGTCTACTTTCTTCAGATAGAAATATAAAATACAGAACCCTAAAAGAGAATTGAGGCTTGTCTCCACTATCATTGACCTTAAGCATGTTATGTTAATATCAATCTGCCTTACCTCATGATCAAAATATGTCTGTCAGACAACTATATACTCATTATTCATCTTCATATGCCTCTGGGCTTTGAATTTGACTTTTCTCTCCAAGACTTCTCACTCCCACTGTGCTTACCTGAACCTTTGTTTCATAACATACTCCTGTACAGCCTTAATCTATTGATAAAACTCTAATTTTATCTCATGATTTTGACTAAAACTTGGATTTCCCTGAAGGTACTACATTCTGACAAAATACTTGTGGTAATGTTACTCATTTTCCATTACCCCACTTGTGTTGGAGTACAGGATATGGTTTTTAATTCCTTTATGATCTCTATACCATTTCCCCTTGCCTTTCATAAAGATTACTGCTTGTTTGAGATTCATGTCATACAACAAGTTATGTTCTGCCATATTAACTGCTGTCTTATACCTCCCATTCTCAAAATTTTCCTTCATTCGCTTTGGCTTTGACATCAGGTTGATGATCATCCCTGCTCCAAATCTCTCAGGGATTTTGAACCCCCAGGAGAACAAACAAATCAGACTTAGAAGAAATACAACCAGAATCTTCCTTAGAAGTATAAATGGCAAGACTTATACTCACTTAATTTGGACGTGTCATCAGGAAAGACCAATCACTAGTATTTTACTAGTAAAATAAAGGACTAAAAAAAGCTAGGGAAGTCCTCAATGAGATGTATTGACACAATAGCTGCAATAATGGACTTAAACATACCGGTGATCAAGAAGATGGCACGGGACCAGGTAATATTTTATTTCGTACATAAAACATCACCATAATTTGGAGCTGGCTCAGTGGCAATAACAAAAATAACATTTGTTTTAGTATTTACCCTGCATGTCTACATATACAATCAGTGACTCATCTCATCTTTCCAGCCTTAATATCCTATATCACAATTTATCTGTTTACCTATAAAGCATTTTTTCTCTTCATTTTTCTCCTTAACATATTTACTTTTTTCTCTTTCACCAAAATTTCAGTCGTTGCATTTTGTTCCCCTATTCTAGGTATTTACAAAGAATATCTAGTTCCTAAACCTCAACTCATTATTTTCACTGTCAGTTCCCATTAGGATAAATTTGGGAAAGTCATTTCATGTGTTTGTGCCTCAGTTTCTTCAACAATAGTTAGTTCAAGATCTCATAATTTGTACTAATTATATCAAATAAGAAAAATTTTGTTTCCATTTTCATTAATGCCTTGTATTTTAATATATATTTTTCTTTTTATCCTTCCCAACATTCTAATGAGTGACATAATGTTATAATCCCCAGTTACCTGATAAACAGACATAAACTTGGTGTTTTTCAGTCATACAATGGGAGAGTTGAAACTCAGATTCAGTCTTTCTAACCCAAGGGCTGCTGTCCTTGCCACTGCTCTGGACCTGCCTTGCATGTCCTTCTCTCCAGGCATTGTGTTAATCTTTGTGCTACAGGAAGACGTATGTGTGTCTGCCAAATGAAAGCTAGATCTCTTAGAAGTCTCTTGAAGATATATCAATGAAGCCAGTGACTCAAAACATACTCGTAGCACTGTAATTATAATGTTAATTGATATACTAGAGTTCATAGAGCAAAGCCAAAGGAGACTCTAATAAAAATTTTCAATTTTTAAGTATTAAATTCAGTATGAATTCTAAAACGTAAAATTAAGCACAGAATCAATAGATCATAGTCTCAAACAGTTTGAAATAGAAGAAAACTTGACGGAGCATAACACATAATCAATGGAGAATTTGACAAGTGTATTAAAAAATCAGATCCCTGGTGGCAGAGTGGTTAAGAGCTCCACTGCTAACCACAAGGTTGGTGGTTTGAACCCACCAGCTGTTCCTTGGAAACCCTATGGGGAAATTCTACTCTGTCTTATAGGGTCACTATGAGTCGGAATCAATTCGATGGCAACGGGTTTTTGGTTATAAATAAATCATGATACTAATTAAAAAGTTTTCATTAGTTTCTCCTGGTTGGAAATATGTAAACAAAAAGCCATTTTATTTCTCTAGAATCAGACTGGCAGCAAACAAAGAAGGAAAAAAGCCTCACTTATTGTAATTTAATTTACTTTGTCTAATAAACATACTAACAGAAACCCTAAAAAGAAACAAACAAAAAAAAGGATGTGACTTAAATCTTGTCTCTCTTTGTATTAATACAACTTTGACCAAACAGGTTGTTCTGCTAGTAGAAAATATGCATGTCAAGGAAGATTGACCTAAAACCACAGTCTAATATGAGGCACAAATGCAGTTCTGATAGTTTCCGTTCAATTTTGGACAGGTTACTTGGGAGCGAATTAGAACTTTCAAGCTGTGGAGTCATACAATGTCAATTATCCAGTTTAAACCAATGTATACTTGTGGTATTTATAAGCCACTGAAAAGTTTAGTTCAGGCTACTTAAATGAAATGAGTAGAAGTGAATTAATCACAGACAACAGTTATTATTCAGTAAAGATGAAATTTTTTTTTTCAATCTGGTTTCTATTTTAAGTAATTTCCTATAGTAGAAGATTATTTTCGTTGTAAGTACACATCTAGCCAAGCCAAACATATTTTACCTCTTTTTTTAAGTTACATCAACAGAGGTTGATCCTAACTGGTAATCACATAGCATTTGGTAAAGAATAAATCAAGTATTTGATAAAAATAAAATTTCATCTGCAAAGTTCATTTGATTTTTCAACCAGAATTCTTGTTTTGGGCAGTACATTTTTCACATTTGATTTATAAAATTTATTTTATATTATTTACTAGTGTTTCATTACATGCCACTGGACTTTGGGCTCTACCTATGAGATCTCTTTTAATTCTTACAACCAGTCTATGATTGTTTGTTTTCAAAGCACATTAAATAAACTGTATAATTCATCCATCCCAATGTCCATCACTGAATTATGAGACTTATGTAGTCAAAGTTTTTATCTTACTTATCTTCTCCAGTACCTAGTTCAATGCCTAAATTACATTAAGTGCTCAGTGTGCTTGTTGAAGGAATAACTAAATGATTCGACATTTTTTAAAATTTTATTAGTTGCTCATATAGGGTTTATTATATTGGAAAAGTGTAAGTTTCTTCCTTTAAACAAAACACAACCACTTGCTCCAATTTCCTATGGCATTTTAAAATAATTTTTCTCACCTAAGGTTTGAAAAATCTTTCCTTATTTTACTCCCACACATAAATTTTAATTGTTCTTGTTGTTAGGTACTGCCCAGTTGGTTCCGACTCATAGCAACCCGGTGCACAACAGGATGAAACACTGCCCTTTCCTGTGCCATGCTCACAATCATTGTTATGCTTGAGCCCATTGTTCCAGGCACTGTGTCAACAATCTACCTTGTTGAGGGTCCTCCACTTTTTCACTGACCCTCTATTTTACCAAGCATGAAGTCCTTCTCCAGGGACTGATCCCTCTTGATAACGTGTCCAAAGTATGTGAAATGTAGTCTCGCCATCCTTGCTTCTAAGGAGCATTCAGGCTGCATTTCTTTCAAGACAGATTTGTTTGTTCTTTTGGCAGTCCATGGTATATTCAATGTTCTTTGCCAACACCGCAATTCAAAAGCATCAATTCTTCTTCTGTCTTCCTTATTCATTGTTCAGCTTTTGCATGCATATGAGGTGATTGAAAACACCATGGCTTGGTTAAGGTGCACCTTAGTCTTCAAGGTGACATCTGTGTTTTTCCACACTTTAAAGAGGTCTTTTGCAGCCAATTTGCCCAATGCAATGTATCTTTTGATTTCTTGCCTGCTGCTTCCATGGCTGTTGATTGTGGATCCAAGGAAAATGATATTCTTTACAACTTCAATCTTTTCTCCATTTATCATGATGTTGCTTATTAGTCCAGTTGTGAGGATTTTAGTTTTCTTTATGTTGAGGAGCAATCCATACTGAAGGCTGTGGTCTTTGATCTTCATCAGTAAGTGCTTCAAGTCCTCTTCACTTTCAGCAAGGAAGGTTGTGTCACCTGCATATCACAGGTTGTTAATGAGTATTCCTCCAATTCTTATGCCCCATCCTTCATCATATAGTTCAGCTTCTCAGATTATTTGCTCAGCATACAGATTGAATAGGTATGGTGAAGGGATACAACCGTGACGCACCTTTCCTGACTTTAAACCGTGTGGTATCCCTGTGTTCTGCCTCTTGATCCATGTACAGATTCCTCATGAGCACAATTAAGTGTTCTGGAATTCCCATTCTCCTCAATGTTATCCATAATTTTTTATGATCCATACAGTAATGCCTTTGCATAGTCAATAAAACACAGGTAAACATCTTTCTGATATTCTCTGCTTTCAGCCAGGATCCATCTGACATTGGCAATGATTTCCCTGGTTCCAAGTCTTCTAAACTCAGCCTGAATTTCTGGCAGTTCCCTGTAAATATACTGCTGCAGCCACTTTGAACGATCTTCAGCAAAATTTTGCCTGCACGTGATATTAATAGTATAGTTCGATAATTTCCACATTTGGTTGGATCACCTTTCTTGGGAATAGGCATAAATATGGATCTCTTCCAGTTGGTTGGCCAGGTAACTGTCTTCCAATTTTCTTGGCATAGATGAATGAGCACTTCCAGCACTGCATCTGTTTGTTGAAACATCTCAATTGGTATTCTGTCAATTCCTGGAGACTTGTTTTTCACCAATGCCTTCAGTGCAGCTTGGACTTCTTTCTTCAGTATTGTCGATTCCTGATCATATGTTACCTCTTGAAATGGTTGAATATCGACCAATTATTTTTGGTATAGTGACTCTGCATCTTTCTTCCATATTCTTTTGATGCTGCCTGCATCGTTTAATATTTTCTCAGTAGAATCCTTTGGTATTGCAACTCGAGGCTTGAATTTTTTTCTTCAGTTCTTTCAGCTTGAGAAATCCTGTGCGTGTTCTTCCCTTTTGGTTTTCTATCTCCAGGTCTTTGAATATGTCATCATAATAATTTACTTTGTCTTCTCTAGAGACTCTTTGAAATCTTCTGTTCAGCTCTTTTACATCATCAATTTTTCCTTTTGCTTTAGCAACTTGGTGTTTAAGAGTAAATTTCAGAGTCTCTTCTGACATCCATTTAGGTCTTTGTTTTTCTCCTGCCTTTTTAATGACCTCTTGCTTTCTTCATGTATGACATCCTTGATATCACTCCACAACTCGTCTGGTCTTCAGTCATTAGTTTTCAACACACCAAATCTATTCTTGAGATGGTCTCTAAATTCAGGTGGGATATACTCGAGGTTGTACTTTGGTTTTCATGGACTTGTTTTAATTTTCTTCAGTTTCAACTTGAGTTTGCATGTAAGTAATTTGTCGTCTGATCTGCAGTTGGTCCCTGGCCTTGTTCTGATATTGAGCTTTTCCATCATCTCTTTCAACATACATATGATAGTATGTATCAATGAAAAACACTGAGGTAAGTAACTTAACTAGCTCTTTGAGCTTTTCTTAAAAAAGAAAAATTAGAAATTATTATTAACTCGTAAAAAGACTTAAATAGGATAATGTTTATAAAATCACTGTATTCATGTAAGACACTTCTTGAAAGCAAAACAGGAAAGGCCAGTCTACTTGATTCAAGTCCTTCTATCTATTAATAAAATTATTTTAACCAAATTTCTTTTCATATTTTTATTTTTCATTAGCTCTTCTTATTCATCATAATAAAGACAGCAAATTTTTTGAAATTTAGAGTGGATATTAGACATTTCAAAGGCTGCAAAAGCTGTTTATTTATTTTTCATTATGTTTATGCTGTTTGTGTGTGTGTAGGGAGTTTCTCCTAAAAGTCAGGCTTTTTTTTTTTTTTGTAGGTGATGTTTAAAAATCATGTTACCTTTTAATAAACAGAGTTTAATTATAAAATTTGTAAACTTTGTAAATGCAGTGTGACACTTATGGTGCTACACTACAGCCAGGACCAAAACTTGGTGAGTAATCTGGTGTGCTTTGAGTAAGTGTGACCTTTTTCTACACTAAATTCAGAGATATCCCCATTAGTGTGACATCTTTGTGAATCTAAGTTAATTTAATGGCAAAGAAAAAGATAAAAAGGAAAATATGTTTCACAGTACTGCAAAATGAAAATATGATTCATTTCTCATTAAGGTTTTGCTTTTTCTTCATTTTGTTCCTTATATGTCCATCTAGAATTCTCTTTTCAACTCTGTGGTCCATTATAGCATTATCATAAATTTATGGTGGATTCAAACATTTATTCTTTGGCAGACTTCCCCATTACTCACATTATACTACAAATAATTTATAACTGTCAAATTTAGAGACAATAGGTGATAAAACAAACTAAGGAGATGTATGTTTTACTTTTTCCCAAAATTCGTCAACTGAATGGTTCTGAGCAGAAAGGAGATCTGACAACTTTCTTGGGCCTTGGATGAATACAACAACATCAACAATACAACAGTGGTCTCTCTGACTTGATTTGCACTACTTGGAGGATCTGACACACGCAAGTAAAAAAAAAAAAAAAAACCCTTTGCTGTTGAGTGGATTTTAATTCATAGTGACCCTATAGGACAGAGTAGAACTGCTGTGTAGGGTTTCCAAAGAGTACGTGCTGGATTCAAACTGCTGACCTTTTGGTTAGCAGCCAAGTGCTTAACCACTGTGCCACCAGGGCTCCTGCAAGTGAAGAGATTATAATTAAATTTTGTTCAGAACAATTGAAATCCATATGTTCTCTAGGAAATATAAAGCAATCTATAGGCATCCATGCACAAATCAGTACACAATGATGTTCTTTGGCTATGTGTCTCCATTTTTTTATGGACTTCTACAGAATTTTAAAAAAGTGTTCACTCTCTGACAAATTTTATTTCATGAGATTGGCCTAATCTTCATTCAAAAACCCAACGAGGAAATATGGTAATAGGAAAATTAAAGATAAATTTTATGGATAAAAGTAAAGTCAAATATCTTAAATGAAATTTTAGCAATCCAAGTCCAGTAATTTAAAATTGAGGATGACACATCACAACCAAATCAATTTTATCTGAAGAATCTAAGACTGGTTAAACATTAGAAAATCAATTAATGTACTTCATCATATTAAGAGATTAAAGACAAAGATCACATGATCTTATCAGTAGATGAAGAAAAAGCATTCAATAAAAAAAAAGCAACATTGATTCATAATAACAACTCGTAGAAAAGACTTCAGAAAGGAACTTCCTTAGCTGGGGAAATTAAAACAAAATTTACACTTAACAATGAAATGAGGAAACTTTCCCTTTGAGATCAGAAGCAACACCTAAATGCCCATTATCCCCACTTTTTTTCAACATTCACTGGAGCTCCTACCCAGTGAACTAAGGAAAGAAACAAGACATAGACAATATGGATTGGAAAAGAATAAATACAACTGTAATTATTTATAGATGTTCTGAATGCATACATAGAAAATTCCAAAAATCTGGAAGTAAATTATTAAAATTAAAAATAATGTTTAGTAAGGTTGCTTGAGATTAAAATAGTATGAAAAGTCATCAGGTTCCAATACATTATCCAAAAGCAATTAGAATGTGAAAATATCAAAAATATTTTATTTTATATTATAAAAACATAAAGTATCTAGGATAAAACTTATGTAATCACCAAACAGGATTCAATGGATATTTAATGGATATATATATTGATTCCTCAGTTCGCCCCTGGCCTTGTTCTGACTGATGATATTGAGCTTTTCCATTGTCTCTTTCCATGGATGTAGTCAATTTGATTCCTGTGTATTCCATCTGGCCAGATGCACATGTATAGTCACCATTTTTGTTGTTAAAAAAAGGTAGTTTCATTGAAGAAGCCATTGGTCTTGAAAAATTCCATCATGCAATCTCCGGCATTATTTCTATCACCAAAGCCTTATTTTCCAACTGCCCACCCTTCTTTGTTTTCAACTTTAGCATTCCAATCACCAGTAATTATTAATGCATTCTGATTGCATGTTTGTTCAATTTCATATTGCAGAAGTTGGAAAAAAATCTTCAATTTCTTCATCTTTGGCCTTAGTGGTTGGTGTATAAATTTGAATAATAGTCATATTAACTGCTCTTCCTTTTAAGCATATGAATATTATCGTATCACTGCAGTGCTGTACTTCAGGATAGATCTTGAAATGTACTCTTTGAGGATGAATGCAATGCCATTCCTCTTCAAGTTGTCATTCCTGTCATAGTAGACGATAGAGTTTTCTGACTCAAAATAGCCCATACCAGTCCATTTCAGCTCGCTAATGTATAAGATATTGATGTTTATGTGTTCCATTTCATTTTTGATGATTTCCAATTTTCCTAGATTCATACTTCATACATTCTATCTACTAATTATTAATGGATATTTGCAGCTGTTTCTTCTCATTTCAAATTGTGCCATATCAACAAATGAAGGTCCCAAAAGCTTGACTCCTTCCAAGTCACACTAATGACCAAAGACCAGACAAGGACATCATCCATGAAGAATGCAAGAGGTCATTAAAAAGACAGGAAAGAAAGAAAAGACCAAGATGGATGTCAGAAGAGACTCTGAAACTTGCTCTTGAATGTCAAGTAGCTAAGGCAAGTTGAAGAAATGATGAAGTAAAAGAGCTGAACAGAAAATTTCAAAGGGCAGCTCCAGAAGACAAAGTAAAGTATGATGACATCTGCAAAGACCTGGAGATAGAATACTAAAATGGGATAACTCACTCAGCATTTCCCATAGCCAAGATAACTAAAGAAAAAATTCAAGCCTCGAGTTGCAATAGGGAAGGATTCTATGGGGAAAATATTAAACAACACAGGAAGCATCAAAAAGAGATGGAAGGAATACACAGAGTCACTATACCAAAAAAGAATTGGCCGACATCCAACCATTTCAGGAGTTAGCATATAATCAGAAACTGATGGTAAGGAAGAAAGAAGTCCAAGCTGCACTGAAGAGATTGGCAAAAAACAAAGCTCCAGGAATTGACAGAATACTGATTGAGATGTTTCAACAAATGGACGCAGTGCTGTATGTGCTCACTCATCTATGCCAAGAAATTTGGAAGACAGCTACCTGGCCAGCCAACTGGATAACATCCATATTTATGCCTATACCAAAGAAATATGATCCAACCAAATGTGGAAATCATTGAACAATATGTTTAATGTAACACACGAGTAAATTTTTGTAGAAGATCATTCAAAAGTGGCTGCAGTAGTACATCAAAATGGAGCTGCCAGTCATTCAAGCCAGATTCAGAAGAGAATGTGGAACCAGGGATATCATTACCGATATCAGATGGATCTTGGCTGAAAGCAGAGAATTCCAGAAAGATGTTTACCTGTGTTTTATTGACTATGCAAAGGCATTCAACTATGTGGATCATAACAAATTGTGGATAACACTGGGAAGAATGGGAATTCCAGAACACTTAATTGTGCTCATGAGGAATCCGTACATAGATCAAGGGGCAGTTGTTCGAACAGAACAAGGATATACCACGTGGCTTAAAGTAAGGAAAGTTGTGCATCAGGGTTGTAGCCTGTCACCATACTTATTCAATCTGTATGTTGAGTAAATAATCTAAGTAGCTGGACTATGTGAGGAACGGGCCATCAGGATAGGAGGGAGACTCGTTAACAACCCACGTTATTCAGATGATAAAATCTTGTTGGCCAAAAGTGAATAGGACTTGAAGCCCTTACTGGTGAAGGTCAAAGACCACAGACTTCAGAATGGGTTATACCTCAAGGCAAAGAAAACAAAAATCCTCACAAATGGACCAATAAGCAACATCATAAATGGAGACAAGATTTAAGTTGTCAAGGATTTCATTTTACTTGGATCCACAATCAACACCCATGAAAGAATCAGTCAAAAAATCAAAAACACTTTGCAATGGGCCAATCTGCTGCAAAAGATCTCTTTAAAATGTTTAAAAAACAAAGATGTCACCTTGAAGACTAAGGTGCACCTGACCCAAGCTGTGGTGTTTTCAGTCACCTCATATGCATGCAAAAGCTGGACAATGAATAAGGAAGACAAAAGAAGAACTGATATCTTTGAAGTGTGGTGTGTGTAAAGAATATTGAATATACAACAGACTGCCAAAAGAATGAACAAATGTGTCTTGGAAAAAGTATAGCCAGAATGCTCTTTAGGAGCAAGGATGGTGAGGCTATATCTCACATACTTTGAATATGTTATCAGAAGGATTCAATCCCGGGAGAAGGACATCATGCTTGGTAGAGGGTCAGTAAAAAAGTGGAAGGCCCTAAACGAGATGGATTGACACAGTGGCTGCAACAATGGGCTCAAGCATAACGATAGTGAGGATGGTGCAGGATGGGGCAGTGTTTCGTTCTCTTGTACATAGGGTTGCTATGAGTTGGAACCCACTCGATGGTACCTAACAACAACAGCAACAACATGTATTGATACATTTTTATGAACTCTTTAACCAAAATTTTGTGAATATAGTTTTCTCAAATATGTGTGGAAATGTTTTATACAGTAACCACTTACTAAGCAAAAAAGCAAATGTCAATAATTTGTCATTATTTATATCACATTCTCTGTAAATAAAATGGTACATTAGTAAAAAATATGTAAATTTAAAATCTTCTTGTATGAATTATTAAAAAATAAATCAATTGAGCCTACTAATAAAGTAGATTAAAAAGTACCTAGTAAAAATAATAATAAAAATGTGTTTGTAGAAAGCAACAAAATTGATATTTTGAGAAAAATTGTAAGCTAGTATTTTTATAATAGAAATGTGGGACCACAAAAATGTAATATTAGCACAGTGGTTAAACGCTCACATGCTAACCTAAAGGTTGGCTGTTCAAACCCATCAGCCCTTCTACATGAGACAGAGGTGGAGTCAACTTCCCTAAAGATTTAAAGCCTTAGAAACTCTATGGGGCAGTTCTACTCTGTCCTATAGGGTCGCTATGAGTCGAAATCGACTGGGTGGCAATGAGTTTTGGTAAAGAACTCACATAGTTAAAAGTAAAACAGTATAACCCAAACAAAGTAGAAGGAAGGAAATAAACAACTAATAAAATAGTACAGTAAGACATCAAAATAAGGATTAGAAAAAGGCTTTAAAATTTTTTCCACCTTCTCTTTGTGCCATTATTTATATTACAATCAATCTTCTAGTTTAATAACTTACTCTTTAGTTTTTTCTAATATGCTGTTAATATCTTGCATTGAAATTGTATTTTAATTATCTACATGTATATACATACGTAGTCATTTCTTAAAACTCAATTTTTTTCTTTTTCAATTATTCTATTTATTGTTTACAAATTCCCATGGCATAGTGGTTAAGAGTTAGGCTGCTAACCAAAAGGTTGGCAGTTTGAGTTCACCAGGCACTCCTCGGAAACCCTACGTGGCAGTTCTACTGTGTCTTATAGGGTCATATGAGTGGAAATCGACTGGACAACGACAGGTTTGGGGTTTTTTTTGTTGTTTTTTATGATCGTATACGATATTTCTTAACTGGACTTTTGTAAGTAAAGTTTTATTTTGGATTAGCTTTATATTAAAAAAAATTACAAATGTAGTAAAGAAAGACCCTATATACCTTGTAACAGCTTCCACTACTGTTAATATATTAGTATAGCACATTTGTTTGGATTAATAAACCAATATTGATCCATTATTATAAAATCCATACTTTATTCAGATTTCCCTAATTTTTACCTAATGTTCTTTTTCTGTTCCAGTATTCTATCTAGAATACCACCTTATATTTAGGTATTATCTTTTCATAGGCTCCTCTAGACTGTTAACAGTTTCTAATACTTATTTTTGATGTCCTTGATAGCTTTGAGGATTGCTGTTCAGGCATCTCGTAGAATGCCCCTCTTTTGGGGTCTTTCTGACGTTGTTTTCAGGATTAGACTGGAATTATATGTTTTGGGGAGGAAGAGCACAGAAACAAAGTGTCAATCTCATCACATCATGTCAAGGGTAAATACCATCAACATGACTTGTCATTGCTGATGTTAATCTTGACCACCTAACTTAGGTGGTGTTCCTCACATTTCTTTCGTACAAAGGTACTCTTTTTTCACCTTTCCATGCTGTGTTCTTCAGAAGGAAGTCACTATACAGAGCTCATATTTAAGGAGCAAAGAGTAATGTTTTACCTCAAGATTAATCATCTTCATACACTATTTGGATTTTTTTTCTGCATGGAAGATTTATTTGTTCTTCCCAATTTATTTAAATGTTTGTTTATGTATTGATTCATGGATATTTACTTTATATTCTAGTTTATAATCCAACGTTACTTCACTTATTTTGTTGTTCAGATTGTTACAGTTTTGGCCACTGGGGACCCATTCAGTTGGTTTCTGTGTCCTTTTGAAATGTTCCCATCATTATGGGTTTTTGTTTTGGTTTAGTTGGGTTATTGCAGCACTTTTTTTTTTTTTTTTTTACTTTCTGGCACTGCAAGATGTTCCAGGCTTCTCTTGTATATTTATTGCTTAAATTTTATTTTTATTTCTTTAAGCATGTAAGCATAGCCGTTTTATGATCTATGATAATTCCAACATTGGGAAAAGGTGTGGGTCTGTTTTGTTTCTGTTGGTTTCCATTAATGGTGGCTTGTTTCACTCTCTGCTTAGTTACCTGTTCCTTGTGAGATGCTCCTTTGTCTAGGAAGATTATTTGCAGCCTGGGATGGAGACGCATTCTTATAAAGAGAATCCGAGATTGCTTCTGCCAAGTGCCTAGGGCAACCATCAGTCTAAAGCCTTGTTAAACTTAATCCACATCTAGAAAGTTTTCTTTACTTCAATTTGTGTCACAACTAATATTGATAAAGATATTTCAGCATTCTTTTCATTAGTATTTGCTTGGTACATTTCTCTTCATTCCTTTTTTTTCAAATTTTAGATATCTACTATTTTGGTCATATGTCTGTTAAATAGCCTATGTTAGAATTTTTTTCTTTTTTATCCAACCTGGAATCTCTCTTTGAACAGAATTGCTTCAATTGTCTTACCTCTTTATGTAATTTGTCCATATTTTAATATAACTTTTTATTTCTATTCTTGAACTTTGGGAATTATTTTTTTCCTTATTTATTTTTCTCTTTAATTGTAAGTTTTATATTTTTTTTTGGTAGCTTCTGAAATTTTATCATGCATAATTTAACTTTTTAATGCTTAAGTTTCAATTATAATACCTGAAAAATAATTTTAAAGTATATTAACTTCGATCAACCCGCTCCCAACTTAGAGCCTAGGTATTTTTTTATTGTATTTTTACACACGCTATGCTTATAAATTAATTTACCCACCAGCCCTCACATCTCAAACTTTTCCATCTGGAATGATTTTCCTTCTCATTGGTATGCATCCTTTAAATATTCTTTTAGTAGAATTCTCTGGGTAATACAGTCAGTTCTCATTTACCTGAAAATATTTTTATTTATCCTAGTTTTGAGTGACTTTTTTTTTTTTCCCAAGAAGACAGTTCCTGAGAAGCAATTATTTTATGAGATTATTCTATCTTCTGGTCTCTGTTGTCACTGTTAAAAATGTTTCCTATGGCCTTTCTTTTTGTATATATATGTATTTTTCTAGTTGCCTATAAATATTTTCTCTTTATATTTGCTTTTCTCAGGTTTCTAGGTATGGATATATTTTTATTTATCTTGCGTTGCGTATATTCTAGAAACCCTGGTGGTGTAATGGTTGAGAGCTCTGGCTACTAAACAAAAGGTCGGCATTTCGAATTCACCAGGTACTCCTTGGAAGCTCTGTGGGGGCAGTTCTACTCTATCCTGTAGGGTCTCTATGAGTCGGAATCAACTTGATGGCAATGGGTTTGTGTGTGTGTATTGTGCTTCCCATATCTGCAAATTTAAGTCTTTTTTCTTTCCAAATAATTCACATTTATTGTCTTTTCAAATACTGTGTTTCCATTTCTCCATTTTCTCTCATTTCATCCATTGGCATTTCACATAAACTTACAGTCAACCTTCTCATTCTATCCTGAATATCTCTTAATCATTTTTCCCCCATTTTTCCTCTCCATGTCTTTGTGCTATTTTTGGATAATTACTTCTGTTCATCTACTCTCCCTTTTCGGTGGATCTTTCTGTTGTTTAAACTATCTACTGAGATTTTTCTTCATCAATCATTTCAAAATTTTGTTTTTTCTTTTTGAAGACTTCCTAGTGATTTTCAATAGCCTGATGACTCATTTGGGGTATAATTTTATTTATTTAAACGTTTTTCTTTTTTCCCAGTGCTTTTTTTTTTATCTATAGCTGATAATTTCAACTTCAAAGCCCTTATGGGTCTAAGCCTGTGTTTCTTCTGACTCCCATTCAGATGTTTGGAACTCTTTCAACATCATTTCAATCTGTGACATTCCTCTTGGACCTAATTGTGGATGATTTCCTGTAGAGAAGATTTATATTTACATCTGCCAGGATACAAGAGATGCCTTCAATCTGGGGGCAATTTAGTTCCCAGGGGTGCAGATCCAATGTGAGTGACTCTGGTTTAGCTACCTCCTCATGGACACTGGCCCAAGGCTTAGTGTTCAAACTTTACTTAATACTTATTATTTCAGCTCATGACTTTTTGTTTTATGTTTATTAGGGCTTGGGCTGTCCTTGGAAATACGCTTGCTTTTTTTGTGAGCCAAAAATGCATTGAAAGTATGTTTTATCTAAATTCAGTTGTTTGTAGCAGGAGGAATTTTCAGAGTGTATTGTCTAAACACTGTTGAAAGCAGAATTCTCTTGACTATGTATTTTTAACCAATTTGATATTAGCATTAAGAATACAGTTTGTTAGGAGTACTCATTCCCAAACTAGTTCCTTATCTACAATATTTGGATTTAAATGCCCTCTAAAAATAAAAAGTTAAATATTTCAAATTGAAAAACTTTCAGCTAGGAAATGCAAACAGGAGGTGCTTCAAATGGACAGCATTTTAGGGAACTTCAAAGTGTCAGAAAAGGGAATTTATGCTTTTTCATACAGGTGTTAGTATTTTGAAAACATATATACATATAAACTTCCTTCTATTTAAAATATTTCCCCTTGTAACTAATTCAATGTCTTTTCCATTTAAAAATTGTCTATAAATTAACAATTCTCTCATTTTCTTCTTTTTGTCATATACCTGGTATTATTTAAATCAAATCTAAGGATATAATAGTGACTCAGTAGTTTGTTTATTTTTATGATAAAGCAATGACAGGCAATAGAGGGCTTGTTAAAAGTATATAAAAGTTTACAGTAGATTTTAAAGGTGTATTTGGAAGGAATCTAGTATTATGGGTAAATACATGTCTATGTATTTTTAAATACCTATTTTGGAACATGCTCAGGTGGCTTTTAAAAGACATTAAAATCAAATGACCCCTTTAGCAGTCATAACTTGCTTTTTCAATGTATATTTAAAATGGTAAGAAGATTTGAAATGTGTTTTAAATATTCCAGATATACAGCATATCTCTTGTCTTTAGTTAAGGATTTTTAAGTTGCTATCTGGAAAAAAAAGACAAGTATTTCTTAGTAATAGGATGACTGACTCTTCACAGAATGTCATTAGAATTCACTTTGAACCGTTCCAAATCCCACAAGTGTTGCACAATTTTAGCTAAATTTACAAAGAGACAGGGTAGCATGGGACAAATTCAAAAGACAATTCAATTCAATAGTACTGAGAACTGAAGCTATTCTTGTTTCGGATTTAGATTGGCTTTTAATGCCTTATATCTGTAGAGCATTGTATGACATTTAACCAATTTTATGAACACTAATTCACAGAGCTAAATCTTTAGGTTGTTTTGAAAATGTATTTATCAGAGTGATTGAGGGTTTAGTGATCAATGACGGACACTTTACTTGTCCCATGGTCTCTTCCCCTCATTGTTTTGCTTTTGCCTCTCTTTCCTATTTTCCTTTATTTCTACCTTCTCTTCTCTCAGTTTTTTTTTTTTTTTTAATCTATTAGTTTATTTATTGAACGTGTATTATGTGTTGGGAAAAGTTTTCAATGTCCAAAAGCAAATGCCATAAAAAAACTAAACCAAACCCAGTGCCGTCAAGTCGATTCCGACTCAGCGACCAGATAAGATAGAGTAGAATTGCCCCATAGAGTTTCCAAGGAGAGCCTGGTGGATTCCAACTACTGTCCCTTTGGTTAGCAGCCATAGCGCTTAACCACTATGCCACCAGGTTTTCCAGTAAATGCCATGGTTCCTAAGAAATAAAAATATTATGAATTAGTTGGGGGAACATAAAAAATATGAAAGGTTGCATAACAGTAAAGACCTGCATGTAATGTTATGGGAATAGTAAAAATGACAGTAATTGCCGTGGTGATATCCTCCAAATATAAATACCTGGAAAACAAATATGCAAAGGAGTCCAGAAAGAGATCATCATGGACTGAGTGCTCAGACAAAAAGCTTTTATTAAGGAAAATAGACTTAGTCAAGGTTTTAAAGTATAAATAATAAGTAAATACGTAAAGAAGATAATAGTGGGGCCTTTCAGGAGGGAGAAACAGTATGAGAAATAAAATCATGAGGGTGGAAATGAGAATACAAGTTTAGAGGATAATGAATATGTTTATCTGTCTGAAAAGAAAGGCTATTTTGTTTGTTTTAATAAATCCTATGGAAGACAAGACTGGAAATAAAGATTGGGGCAATACTCTCTTGGAGAGCTTTGATTACCTATCTGTTAAATTTTTAGGGATGTTTAAAGTGTCAGAATGCAATTAGTTGATTTGAGCAGATGTTTAATGTAATGATAAACAAGCTACAGAAAGATTAATTTCTTTATACCTGATTTTTCACCTTACGTACTCACCATGGTCATTTTCTTTTTCCAAGACAATCTATTTTGTTTATTTTAAAACCATATCTAATTTCTTCTTAACACATTAATATTAAATCTATGAAGGTTTCACCCAAAAATGCTTTGTTAATATAATGCTACTTTAATTAGAGGGCAATTACTGCTTTAAAGGGATCAATAAAAATCCATGTAAGAGGATTCCATTTACCCTGCTTTTGTACCCTGAGAGCAGCATGGGAGATTCCTATAGGTAAAGTGAGTAATCTTTTATAGTATAGGGCTATGGAATGGGTAAATATGAATTACCACATCTAAAAACAGAACTAATTTTTTTAATAGGTATTATGTTGTAATGTGGAAGGTGGGGTCTGCCTTGACATTTATTTCTCATACATAATGCCAACTGCACAAACTACAAATCTTTTATAGAATGTGTTTATGCAACTCTATTTTCCTCCCGTATGTTCCAGTCACTACCATTTATTTGACGGACATTTGGGTTGTTCCCACTTTTGGCTATCAAGAATAATGCCACTATGAGCATTTGTGTACAGGTTTTGTATGAACAGGCTTTTAAATGGTTTTCTTTTTTAATAATTTTTTTTTGTGCTTTAAGTGAAAGTTTACAAATCAAGTCAGTCTTTCACATATAAACTTATATACACCTTACTACATACTCCTATTTACTCTCCCCCTAATGAGTCAGCCCGCTCCCTCCTTCCAGTCTCTCCTTTCATGACCGTTTTGCCAGTTGCTAACCTTCTCTACGCTCCCATCTCCCCTCCAGACAGGAGATGCCAACACCCAACACAGTCTCAAGTGTCCACATGATACAAGTAGCTCACTCCTCATCAGCATCTCTCTCCAACCCATTGTCCAGTCCATTCCACGTCTGATGAATTGTCTTCGGGAATGCTTCTTGATCTGGGCCAATAGAAGGTTTGGGGACCATAACCGCCGGGATTCTTCTAGTCTCAGTCAGATCATGAAGTCTGGTCTTTTTATGAGAATTTGGGGTCTGCATCACCCTGTTCTCCTGCTCCCCCAGGGGATCTCTGTTGTGCTCCCTGTCAGGGCAGTCATTGGTTTTGGCCAGGCACCATCTAGTTCTTCTGGTCTTAGGATGATGTAAGTCTCTAGTTCATGTGGCCCTTTCTGTCTCTTGGGCTCATAATTATCTTGTGACCTTGGTGTTCTTTATTCTCCTTTGATCCAGGGGGGTTGAGACCAATTGATGCATCTTAGATGGCCGCTTGTTAGCATTTAAGACCCCAGATGCCACATTTCAAAGTGGGATGCAGAATGTTTTCTTAATAGAATTTATTCTGCCAACTGACTTAGATGTCCCCTGGAGCCATAGTCCCCAAACCCCCGCCCTTGATCCCCTGACCTTCGAAGCATTCACTTTATCCCAGAAACTTCTTTGCCTTTGGTCCAGTCCACTAGAGCTGACCTTCCGTGTATTGAGCATTGTCCTTCCCTTTACCTAAAAAAAAAAAAAAAAAGCAGTTCTTATCTACCATCTAATCAGTAAATAACCCTTTCCCACCCTCCCTCCCCCACCCCTTGTAACCACAAAAGTATGTGTTCTTCTCAGTTTAAACTATTTCTCAAGATCTTATAATAGTGGTCTTATACAATATTTGTCATTTTGCATCTGACTAATTGCACTCAGCATAATGCCTTCCAGGTTTCTCCATGTTATGAAATGTTTCACAGATTCATCACTGTTCTTTATCGATGCGTGGTATTCCATTGTGTGAATATACCATAATTTATTTATCCATCCATCCATTGATGGACACTTTGGTTGCTTCTAACTTTTTGCTATTGTAAACAGTGCTGCAATAACATGGGTGTGCATATATCTGTTCCTGTAAAGGCTCTTATTTCTCTAGGGTATATTCCGAGGAGTGGGACTTCTGGGTTGTATGGTAAGTTCTATTACTTAATTTTTAAGGAAAGGCCAAATAGATTTCCAAAGTGGTTGTACCATTTGACATTCCCACCAGCAGTGTGTAAGAGCTCCAATCTCTCCGCAGCCTCTCCAACTTTTATTATTTTGTGTTTTTTGGATTAATGCCAGCCTTGTTGGAGTGAGATGGAATCTCATCGTAGTTTTAATTTGTATTTCTCTAATGGATAATGATCGAGAGCATTTTCTCATGTATCTGTCAGCTGCCTGAATATCTTCTTTAGTGAAGTGTGTGTTCATATCCTTTGCCCAATTTTTAATTGGGTTGTTTGTCTTTTTGTGGTTGAGTTTTAACAGAATCATATAGATTTTGGAGATCAGGAGCTGGTCGGAGATGTCATAGCTGAAAAGTTTTTCCCAATCTGTAGGTGGTCTTTTTACTCTTTTGGTGAAGTCTTTAGATGAGCATAGGTGTTTGATTTTTAGGAACTCCCAGTTATCTGGTTTCTCTTCATCATTAAATGGTTTTCAGTTGTCTTAGATATATACATTGGAGTGGAATTGCTGGGCCACATGGTAACCCAATGCTTAACATTAAAAAAACTGCCAAACTATTTCCCAACATCACTGCACCATTTCACAATTTCACCAGCAATATATGAGGATTTCCATTTCTCCACATTTTTGCCAACACTTGTTATTGACTGTCCTTTTGATTATAGCCATCCAGTAGTTGTGAAGTGGAATCTTATCGTGGTTTTGATCTGCATTTCCGTAATGACTAATGATGTTGAACATCTTTTCATATGCTTATTGGCCATTTATGTATCTTCTTTGGAGAAATATCTATTCAGATCCTTTACTCATTTTTTAATTGGGTTGTCTCATTATTATTGAATTATGTTTCTTTATGTATTTTAGATGCAAGTCCCTTAACAGATATAAGATTTACAGATACTTCATCCCATTCTACACTATGTTTTTAACATCTATCTATGGAGACACATATACTCATTTGCTTCTAACTGTTGCACAGTAGCCTATGTTGGCCTTTCACCACATTTATCTATTCGACCCTCTTGTGATGGACACTTACATTGCCTCCAGCTCCTTATCATCACAGGCAACGCTGCAATGAACACCTTTGTAAATCTTTGTTATATATACCATGGGGATATATTTTCAAGAGGAGAATTGCTAGGTCTTGGGCAAGGTAATGACATTTCAGATTGAGTTCCAGGATAGATGTCCCAGTTAACATTCTTCCTAGCAGTGTATGAAAGAACCTATATCAACATGTTCACATCCCTGCCAACAATCAGAATCATCTGTCTTTTTATTTTTACTGTCCTGGCGCATTATTGGAATTTGTATTTCTCTGATTCCTTTTCTTAATTTTATGATTTAGAAAATGTATTAAACTTTCTAAGTTTCAATTTATTGAACTTTAAAGCAAAATATGTAATCTCTCTTTCACAGAGTTGAAAGGAATAAATGAAATAATGTACATAAAGCCCTTCTCCAGTGCCTGGCATATAGTAAGCATTTGATAAAAGTAAGGTTGTGTTATTTGTAGTATTAGAGAGTCACTGAAAATTATAAGGACCTTTGCAGATAGTGCTACAGTTAGCCTAGTTGTTAAAGATTAAGAACTAGAATATTAGTATCTCATAAAATAACAGGTGCTGTTCTTGGAAAAGTTTCTGTGGCTTAGCCTCCAAGTGTGTCTTCTGTGATCACATAGTCTTTTTTCTTGCTTCTAGTGTGTCTAGCTTGTATTCTCACAAACTGGATATTTGCTGATTTTTGCCTATGCAACTAGTTTCATTACTTGCCATTAAGATTCCCTGAAGCCCTGTTGACAGCCTTTCCATCAAGTCTGAATACTGGCTCCAGCCTCAGTGAGATTAGAATTTGGCATCTCAAGCAGAATGAAAAATGACCTTAGATGGAGCATGGACCCTGGATTCTGTCTACTAACCATGACTTAGTGCAATTAATCTTTCTGTGCTTCAGTTTACTCATTATGAAATGGTAGTTATCATTGTTCCTATTTCATACAATGGTCATGAGGATGAAATATAAAGCACCTATAACACAGTACCTGTCACATAGTAAGCAAGTTCCCTCCATGCTATTATTATTATATTAAGGGAGCCCTGGTGGCACCGTGGTTAAGTACTCTAATACCTTGACCGAAAAGGTCAGTGGTTTAAATCCATTCTTCTTCCATAAATATTTATTCTTTGTAAATCCTATGAGGCAATTCTACTCTAAGGGAACATCTTAAAGTAATTGACAATTTTTTGTGGGCAGCTTGTATACAAAATGCCTCAGCTCTGCTGGTGAACAGTTAAACATTACTTAACTCTAGGTCATGGAAGTTAGTGCAAAAATAAGGTTTATTCTTACTTCCATTATCAATCAAGCACAGTTTTCTTATGCTCTACCTCTAAAGGAAGCAAATGAAAAGATTTTTTTTTTGTCCTGTTCATATTGATTCCTAATCCTAGCAGACTGATCAGTGTAAAAACAGCATGCAGGAGGCATTTGACTTCCTCTAACTTCATGAGAGGAAAGGAGAATCAAGATCAACAGCCCAAGGCTGATTCCTATGAGGTGGAGGTCAGACATGCCTCCTCTCTGCACTATCTTTATCAACTCTGACACCAACTATCCCTCCTGTGGCTATCTCTACTTCTCTGCTGGGTTGGATAATTCATTGCAATGGCCACACAGAACTCATAAACCATACTCACAACTATTAGGTAGTAACAGGTTACAATTCATGCTCAGGAATGCTCAAGGATACAGTTCTTCCAGCAGGATAGCCTTTTCCCAGCTATACTCGCAGGCATGCCTCTCCCTGGCCCTCAGTCTCTACCCAAAGGCATTCAGCTTTCTGGCTCTGTAGGTCAGGAAGCCCACTGCACTGTCTCCTGCTGGTCTCTCCTCTCAGCGTCTCCTTCCTTGGTGGTAGTGTGCACTTCTCTTTCTCACCTCTGGGGTGGCTCATTTCAAGTCCATCAGAAGAGAAAAACCTACCAATTCCTTTGGTGGGCCACAATTATCAAATCTTCACAGTCCCAGCCAGTCACTTGGGTAGAAGTTTCAAGACCATGGCTAGAAAGTCCTTACAAAAGCGATCCATGGCACCAGATTTACATAGCGACCAAAATCAGTAACTCAGAGTTAGGCAAAGTTATGCAATATATGATGTATATGTGGCAACTTAAATAAGTTCTTTTGGAGAACAAGGGATGATTAGGAGTATGACCTGAAAGTAGAAAAGTGAAGAAGGAATTGCAGCTTTCCCAATTGCATATAGATTCAGTAAATGTGAAAAGCCAGTTTAAACACTTAATAATATTGATCTTCTCCCTCAAGGTTTTTTTTTTTTTTGTAGCTGACTTAATTAGTGTTTATCAACCATTCTCCACCAAACAACTGTCTAATACCTTGAAACTCTATCTCAACAACTATAATCTCTGCCAGTGTTAGGAAATGCCTTCCTATCATGCCTACTCTAGCGTGGTAACTTAATTTGTATCCACCTACCTAATGGTCAAAGGATAAGCTGAAAAATGAAAGACTTATCAATCAACTGGTTGTTTTGTGTACACAAAATTAAACAAATGAGCTAAAGCTATTTTTTCACTAAATTAAATTAAAAAGGAAAAAAAAAAACAGGAGAATCATAAAGATGCAGACTTCAGTAAATTTTCTGATGAGAGAAGAACAGAACGCAGTGTTTTAATCATTTGGTGATAGGTTTTAAACATTTTACTATACAAGTGAAAAAATGCGTCTGGAAGATAACTCATATAGAAACAAATATTAGAAATGATTGACTAACCAGATAAAATGAAAGCAGACACTTAATGATAAAATGTTAGTGAAGATGAACTTTTCATTTCAAAATGTCTTTATATTTCTTAGTTTTGCTCAGATTCGTAGAGAAAAAAAGAGAAGGAAGAGGAACTGGCTGAAGAAGAGAAAAAGGAAGAAGAAAAACAAAGAAGGAAGGAAAGGAAGGCAGGAAGGAGGGAAGGAAGGAGGTGGAAGATTGCTCAGTAATTATTATGATCAATCAACTTATGATTATTATGATCAATCAACTCTGCTACATTCTTAGAGATAAGGAAACTCTTTAGTGGGCTCTGTGATCCTCCACTGAATAGCTCCAGCATCCAGAAAATTTGCAGAGTCAGACCAAAGATCAATGAGAAGTGTTAGTAAAAGAAAATGGTAGTAAAATAAATAAACTAATAGCTATTGATTACTACACATCAGAAATGGCACTGAGCATTTTCCATATATTATCTCAACAATATCACACCATTCCCCCTTCCCCACCCATGAGGTAGGTATTAGCATTCCTCTTTAAAAACAAACAAACAAATTGAAGATTAAGAAATATACTTTACTCAAAGTCACACATTTATAAGGTGATATTTTTAGGAACTGAAGCTACGTATTTTTGTCATCCATATATATGTTATGGTCTGATTAATCTATGCCTTATCCAGTGTTAATTTCAGCTCGCAAGTGGCAACTCCAAGCTTCCAAACTAGTTTTAGCTCCAGGGCAGGGGCTTAAATATGAAATGACTAAATCAGTGACTAAACTGATTTGACAATTAAGATAACTGAAATAATTGGCCTTTGATATACACTACCAATCACAACAACTAAATGAATTGATCTATTTCATCACTTGCTTAGTGATTTCCTTGTTAGGCCACTATGCATGTATTCACTGGGGTTCCCACATAACAATGCCTTCACTATCACCAAAGTTTGTAGCCCTGTTTCTTCATGTGTTTATTCACTCATCCATTCAATTCTACAACCTGTATTCCAGGCCTATGTTAATCAATGTTAAGTGAACAAGACAAAGTCTTTGTGTTCAAAGAGCTCACATCTACTAAAAGATAAAAAAAAAAAAATTTTTTTTTTTTTGTAGAAAAATATTGCATTAATGTATAGGCTGAGCTTCTGTCTCTCTCTCATTTTAAGGATAATCATTTTTCTTTAAGAGGCCTAAATTAAGTCAATTTTTCAGTTTTTAAATATTTCTGTGTGATTGGGAATATGGTTTGGGGACTATTACCTCTCTTCATACCATTGAAGTTATAAGAAAGTATCCCAGAGTGGATCAATAAAGTTTCAAATTGAGAAAGGAACTTGATTCAGCAATATTTAGGAGATTTCCCTCTGGGCTGTAGTTTTTTAATAGGTTTTCAGGAATCTAGATCCCATGGGCCTCTAAAACTGTCTAAAGAAAAAGAAAATCATTAGTAGACATTATTCTATTACCAGGAAAATTAAAAGCTAAATGTGTTTAATTTTGCATGATCAAGTATTATTAAACAACGATGTTTTATCAAATTACGCTCAAAACTAAGGCGAGCATAAGAAATGCAATTGTTTGAGGAAATTAATATGTGGGTCTTAAAAATTAATGTAGCACATTGCTTGCTTATCTCTGTTCACAAAAACATTCCTAATATCTGCTTTGCTCTTCACAAATTCCCAATTATCCATGTAGAAGATGCCAATTTTTAACTGCTCAATATGCAGGCACATATAAAGATCCTGGCTACTGCCAACATGGATCCTTGTATATAAAATATCCTAGGATAAACTTGAAAAAGGTACAGCCAAATATGTTCCTTAGAAGCAAGGATGGCGAGAGTTTGGCTCACATATTTTGGACACGTTATCAGAAGGGACTCATCCCTGGAGAAGGACATCATGCTTGATAAAGCAGAAGGTCAGCGAAAAAGAGGAAGATCCTGAATGAGAAAGATTGAAACAATGGTTGCAACAAAGGGCTCAAACATAGCAGTGATTATGATATGGCCCAGGACCCAGCAGTGTTTCCTTGTACATAAGATCTCTATGATTCGGAACCAACTAAATGGCAACTAACAACAACAGGATAAACTTGAAGGCTATTCCTCAGGTTTCGAAAGGTCACACCAGAGTTAATAGAATCTGTGACCTGTTAACTCATTTGCTTAGAAGACACTAGAGGCCACTCTCATGAGGTTAAAAAATCTCAGTTACCTGAGCTCTGTTAATGAGTTGAAAACAGGACTTATTTCCTGAGTCAGTCATCTTGTGAATGGTGTTATTGGTCACTGTAAATTCTGGGGGAGTCCCTGGGCAGTACAAATGGTTAAGCACTTGACTACTAGCCAAAAGGCTGGTGGTTTGAATCCTCCCAGAGGCTCCTTGGAAGACAGGCCTGGCGATTTGCCTCTGAAAGATCAGAGCCTTGAATACCCTATGGAATAGTTCTATTCTGCACACACAGCGTCCTCATGAATTGGAATTGACTCCACAGCACCTAACAACAACATGAATTCTGGATAAGTGTCTAAATGTGTCATCATATAGGCATTACTTCTACCAGAAAACAGCCGAAATTATACCCTCTACTAAGAGCATATAAAGAGGAACAACTCCATAAGAAGACTAAATATATTACAGCAACATAACCCATGTATATTTAGGGCTGAGCTCACCTGACCTGGCCAGTAACCATAGGTTGAGCTTTGGACCTTGAAAAATTAAACCTCCGTGAGCAAAAGGTTCCTTACTCATGAGAGAAAGGGGACTGAATATCAACAAAGTCATTCCTCCTAACTCTTTGCTGTCTGACTAGTTCTGTTTGGTGTTCAAAATGTTAGATAGCATCATTGGTTGTATAGTTAAACTAGTAGTTTCCTCCTTTCCGAAAATCTGTATTTTCCTCAAAGGGGCAAAGTGGGTTCAGTCTTTGGGAAGGTGAAGGAGAAAAGAACAGAGGAAGAGTCAAAGCATGATTCTCGGCATTTGTAGGGTAAAGAATTTAACTTAACCCAAAGAATTTGGTCTTTGTTCTTGGATCCTGAAAGATAACCTCTAAAATCTTGGAATTTCACCAGTAATTGAAGTATCTTTTGTTAACTGTAAAGGCTTCAGACCTGACAGGTTATGCTAGTGAGACGACTCAGGTGGGTACTGGCCAGGCAAGAAAGACCCGCAATGTGAAATCACCTACCTTGGGGGAGGGGCTGTGATTCAATCAATCATGCCTACATAAAGAGGTCTTAGTAAAGGCTCTGGAAATGGAAGGTCCATGGCTTCTTGGTTGGTGACAGACTCGATGTGAATGGGAGGGTAGTTTACCCCTATTTTGGGACACGAAAGTTCTACGTTGAGAATCCTCTCAATGCATCTCTTCATTTGTATCCTTTTTTTGTTGTTGTTGTTGCTATAAGAAAATTATGATCATAACACTTTCCTGAGCTCTGTGAGTCATTTGCAGGAATTATTAAACCCAAGTGAGTAGTGGGAGCCAGTAGGTCAGAAGCTGGGTGCTGGGTGCTGGGGACCCCTGAACTTATGGCTAGGATCCGGGTGGGGTAAAGGGAACCCCTGAACTTGTAGCCAGCAGGTCATCAGTGAGGGTGTTGTGGGGAGCCACAAGCTTGAGACTGGCATCTCAAGTCTGGGCAGAGTTGACAGTCTGGAGGACTATGTCCTTTAACTTGTGAGGTCTGACCTAGCTCTGAGTGATTAGAGTCAGAGGAAGTGCTGCACGTATAGCTGGCTTCAGAAAAGAAACGAAACACAGAGGAACAGATCTGATAATAGATTGCATTGATTGATCAGTGCATTTGGTGTCAGAGAAGTGAGGGATTTGATTTAGAAGCATTCTACAACACTCCCGTTTGTTTCTTGGAGAAAAAGTACGTTGCTTAGGGCTTTGCTTAATGTAAAAATCTTACCACTAGCATGAACTATATTGTGGCAAGGGCGCTATGGGAAGTGTGAATATTTATGCATAACCTTATTTATTCAATATCTTAAAAGAACTTTTCTCTTTTGTCCATGCAGATGTGGCAGAATAAAACTGTATGGCGTATGTGGAATTATTCTGGAAAGTATTAGTGCTTTTTTTCCTACAGTAATTTAGTGTATTTGGGTCTTGCACATATTTCCAAAGACACAGTTTTTCTAGCAGTTTAAATTTCCAATAGTTTAAAATACTTTTTTTCTTACAAAGTAAATTTGATTATATTTAAGATACTTTTTTTACAAAGCAAATTTGATTAGATTTATCTTTCTAACTCCAAGGGGAAAATATTGTATTTTGACAATGAGCATACTATGTTGTTCAGTTTTTGTCTGTATTTGAGTATGTACATATTTCAACAGAATTCAATGATCCTGAGGCTCTCACAGGAGTTGAAACCTCAAGGAGGTTATAAACCATCACTCTCTTCTATTAAAATGAACTTGAGGCTAACTGTAATGTACTATGATGGTATTCATTCTATGCTTTCTTGTGCAACTTTAGTCAATCGATTAATGGCACTTTCCCCAATTAGAATCTGGTTTAGGCAGTATAGGATTAACAGTACTATTATATTTTAAAGATTTAATAGGTAAGCTGACAAAGTTTATTATGTTTATAGATATCCATTTCCAATTAATTCAATAGCTTTGCCTGCTTCTGCAAAATAGAGGATTAATAAAATTATAGAGATGATTTGAACCTCAGGAGAATTTAAATATTAGCTAATTCCCTCCGTTCTATATGTTGGTCTGAATCTTCTGTCTGTTTCAGTTCTCTGTTAGAGAAAGTGAAAATGTAGACAGAGGCTTTTTAACGAGGTCACATCTTACCAATTAACAGGTTCTAGGAGAAAACACTGGCATAATTGAAAGCAAATAAAGGTGGAGGGGACTGGATATGGTAAGAGAGAAGGAGAAAATGAGGAGAGGAACATAACCTGTTAGGACTCATTCAAGTTAAAGTACCTGGACTTCAGGATGAAACTCACTACATATATTTCTGCTGAGTGAAAGACACATGCTCTTCCAGCAAGCATTTTATGAAATAGATTTGTAACCATTTTTTCCCATAAAAATGATGAGGTAAGATTGCATTGAACTTAGCTGTATAGAATTTTCATAATATGCTTGTGACTATATCTTTGACAAGGTTTTAAAACTTGACAAAAATATCAACATTTCTTTGACAAAAAAATAAATAAATAAAATAAAGACCACAATTTACAGAGAGTACTACAAAGCAAAATCCTAGGTTTAGAGGTTTAAATTAAAAAGAAAAATTTAAACATAACAGGAATTTGTTGTCAAAACTGCCGGCGCTTTCGTTTTTGGCAAGAGGGAAATCGATACATTTACAAATTCAATGCAAAGATGAAGAACTCTACTACTTAAGAATAAAATGAATGAATTACACAAGGCAGAGAAGACATGTGAATATAATAGATGGGTAAAAATATTAGACTTGTGGCAAGTTTATAAAACAAAACATTACCTAACCTGGTGAGGAAAAAAAATGTACACATATATATCTTGTCTCATCGTGGAGTATAAACGTATAATTTATAATTGGGCACAAATTTGATATTTTTCTCTAATAGATGTAGTTCCCAGAAGATTCAGAACCTCTGACACTTTAGCCTAATTTCCCTTCCAGACCGTGGATTCTCCTTCCGTGCTCTGCGACCCTTCAGTCACTCTTCCGGAAATGGAGCTGTTACATTGTTGGGCAGCCATAACTGCTGCTTTCACTTCACTAAGCTAAAGCCAGACTCTTTATAATTTTGCCCATTGGCTCTAGTTCTTTGGTACAACACGGAACAACTCTCCTCTGTCTCCCAACAGACTACCCTTCAAATCTAGATTTCAATTAATATATTTTTGTGGTGTAATTGTTTTAATACAAAACACTTTTCACCATTTCTCAGTATATTTCTTGTGCCACCTAGGTGCTCCCTGGTTTTCAGTACTTCTCAAAATGTGCCACTGAGAAATGAACATGCTGTGCCAGATAAGATCTAAGCAAGGTGTTCCACAATTCACCAGAATCTACTGGAAGGCATACAAGAAGTATATATTTCAGTCAAACCATCGTTTTGTAAGCTTATTTTGAACTTCTGGCCAACTAAACTACTATATGTTTCACATAAACTACTGCTAAACTAAATCTAAAAAAAAAAAAAAAAATCTAAAGCTAGTTTATATTGATAAAATTAATATTTTTATGAACCTAAAATTAAGACATTTACCTACACTTTCATATATTAAGGAGCCCTGGTGGCACAGTGGTTGAGCTCTGACAATAACAAAAAGGTCAGCAGTTAGAACCTACTAGCTGCTCCATAGGAGAAAGATGTGGCAGTTTGCTTCAGTAAAGATTACAGCCTTGGAAACCCTATGGGGCAATTCTACTCTATCCTTTAGGGTCACTATGAGTTGGAATCCACATAATCGCTATGCATTTTTTTTTCCTTCTCACTAAATGCCTTCTGAATTTTAGCCCTTCTTACAGAGGAACCTAGCCTTGTCATGTATGTGAGCTATTGCTCTCATTACTGTCTTCTGAAACTTTATATATCATGCATCGCATATCACTTTTCCTGTCTCTGATCAGTATGGAGAGCTGGATGTATATAAATGGCGTATCTCTAGGGACATTTCTCTATTTTGAGATCAACCTGTTGATTGACTTTTTGGGGGCATAGATATTGAATCAGCTATTGAATCTAATCTACACGGTTGATCTTGTTCTCATAGATATAATTAGAAACTGGCAAATAATTTATTGAACTCAAGTTGATATATATATTTATAACACATCATCACAGAGGAAATGAGGTCCATTTAACAGACTTTATTAAACTCACATTACGCACTGCCGTCGAGTCGATTCCGACTCATAGCGACCCTCTAAGACAGAGTAGAACTGCCCCATAGAGTTTACAAGGAGCACCTGGTGGATTTGAACTGCCGACCTTTTGGTTAGCAGCCGTAGCACTTAACCACTATGCCACCAGGGTTTCCGCAAACTCACATTAGCATTTAAAAATTATTTTTATTTCATTAGAGCTTGCAAATATTTTTTTTAATACCCCTTGTTGGGTGCTCTCAAGTCAGTTCTGACTCATAGCAACTCCATCATGTAACAGTGTAGAATTGCCCTATAGAATTTTCTTGGCTGTAAGTTTTTTGAAAGCAGATCACAAGTTCTTTCTCCTGCAGAGCCACTGGGTGAGTTTGAACTGTCAACCTTTTGGTTAGCAGCCTAGTGCTTAACTGTTGTGGCACGAGGTCTCCTCCAGTAACCCTTAGGCTTTCTTGGAAGTGGTACTATATGTCCTGGCTAGGTTCTGTCTATCCCTGCACCTCAGGAATCTCAGTGTATAGCACTATGGCCCTGCAGGTAGTACAGATCAGAAAGATTTCCAAAGAACTGGGTTCAAAGGAGCACCCAGAATGACTACAGTCCACAGCAATTTGAGTCAAAAACCAGAGTGCAATTTGTAATCATACAAGCTGAGTTATTTCATACATTGAGAAGTCCCTGGGTGGTGCATACAGTTAGCTTGCTGAGGCTCAAGTCCACCCAGAGGCACCTTGGAAGAAAGTCTTGGTGATCTACTTCTGAAAAAAAAAAACAGCCATTGAAAACCTTATGGAGCACATACCTACTCTGACACACATGAGGTTGGAATCAACTCAGTGGCAACCAGTTTAGTTCATACCTTGAAGGAAACTACAGGGGGACTCTGTTATCAGGTACGGTATCCGTCAACATTCCAGTCAGAAACAGATAGACTCTGGAAATTGAGTAATTCAAGGAGGATTTAGTAACTAAAAGACACTATTCACAAAGGTGTGACTATAGGGGAACCACAATAGATACCCTAGCCTATCTGACACCAGCACTGAGCCTAAGTGACAAGGGAATAGGATATTTACAAGAATCCAGCAGGAAGCCGGAGGACACAGGCACATATGGATGTGGTCCCTGAAGGGCAACCAGTACCCTAGGGCAGAAAAGAGAGTGGAGAAGGCACAGCAATGATCTGGAAGTTCAAACAAAAACATTCAGCACATTGCCATGGTCTGTAAAGGTCAGGATGGCAGACTTGGTAGTAGATATTAAAAATATTTCCTGTTGTGCTCCCACCACTACCCCACCTTTTATGAAGCCCATAGCTAACCTATGGAAACCCTGGTGGCGTAGTGGTTAAGTTCTACAGCTGCTAACCAAGAGGTCAGCAGTTTGAATCCGCCAGACGCTCCTTGGAAACTCTATGGGGCAGTTTTTTTTCTTTTTTTTTATAGCTAACCTAAGGAGACCTAGTGGTGCAGTGGTTAAACACTTAGCTGCTAACCAAAAGGTTGGCAGTTTGCACCTACCAGCAACTGTGCGGAAGAGAGATGTAACAATCTACTTCCGTAAAATTACAGCCCTTGAAACCTGATGAGGCTGTTCTACTCTGTCCTATAGTGTAGCTGTGAGTTGGAATTGGCTCAAGGGCAATGGGTTTGGTTTTGGTTTGGTTGTCGCTCGTGACCTTCCCACTGGAATCCCTTCCCAAGTTTATTCGATTTATTGTTAAACTTTTTTATGTAGCTTATTTCGTTTAATCTTCAGCATATGAAGAAACTGAGGCTTAGCATTTGTACCGCTTAAGTGACAGAGTACGGGATCAAACCCATATGTACCTGAATGCAAAACCATTTCTTTTATTCATGTCATGAGCTCTCTGGGTTTCACTGTGTTTATTTATGATATGAGGAGGATCTATAGATGCCATCTACAATTTCTTCAACTTCTAACATTCAATTATATTCTAAATATTAACGGGGGTATAAATCATATGTATCTGTAGAAAAGACTACTTGTAAATATGCCCTATTTGGAAGCAATTTATTCTTCCTTTGTGCTTGACCAAATGCCAAAAATACATAGTTCTTTTCTTTTTTCTGTAGATACCAGCCATTTTAAACATCAAGCCGAGATTGCAAAAGATTCCACACTGGGATACACTTTCAAAACAATTTAACCACTTTGAAATGTAAATTTGCTAAGCAAAAGCACTACTGACACAGCTACTGTACTCCTTGCAGAGCCTTAAGCAGGTGTAAATGAGTTCACTTTGTGATAAGAACCTGCACCTGTTGGAGAGCTGCATTGGGAAGTAGCCTTTTAGCAAATTCTAAGATATCTGGAATGAGAAAGACTTATTAAATCACAAAGGAAGATTTGAAGTGATACCTACCCATCGGTGCACATCTGTAATCATGGGTGAAAGTCTGGATAATCTAAGGAGTTCCTATTATTTTGTTTAATGATGTCACCTCTCCAGTTCCGCCAAGCTAATCAGGACCTGCAGTGTCAGAATTTTTGTTATGGATGTCCTATATCTGCCTGGCCA
The DNA here is from genome assembly GCF_030014295.1 of Loxodonta africana. NCBI lineage: Eukaryota > Metazoa > Chordata > Mammalia > Proboscidea > Elephantidae > Loxodonta > Loxodonta africana. The sequence goes on along the minus strand of NC_087349.1, from coordinate 70,619,406 downwards.
CACACCCTGGTGTTGTGTAGGAAACTCTCAATATAACCTGAGACTAGATAGCAAGGATTTCTAAAGATGAGTTATTTTGCTATTTACCTTTCCTGAGTAATAAGTTTTAAGCTTCTTATGATGTAACAAGTTTTTTTTAAACATTGGTTTTAAACAAAACATTAAAGTACAGCTTTGATTTAATTTATGTTTATGAGAAGATCCCTTGCTTAGGTGTTAACAGTTTTTAACACCAGTCTTTAGTATCTCCTAATTTTCCACTGGAAAGGGAAATATGTCTCTACTTCTGCTGACATTATCAGAGTAAGACACAATGAATAATGTTTAAGCCAAATCTTGAATTAGGAATGATTTCTATAGTAAACACCATTCCTTCAGCAATGACCTAACATAAAAGAATTTGTTTAAAAGAATATGTCAAATACATTTCTAGAATCCTTGTTTGCTATATTTTATTAATTGGTCATCGTAAAGAGTACTAGACTTATATTCAGAGTTGAAGATGCTGAAGAAAGCTCCAAAATAATATTTCCCTGACTTCTTCTGACATATAAAATAGTGAAGAAATCACATCCATACTGCTACTGCTGCTAGAGCTTATTGATAACAAATACTTATCAAGCAATGCCACTATATACCCAGTGTTATGCCAAGTATTTTGCATACTTTACCTAAATGAATTCTAATAGATTATTGTCAAGGTTAGTATTCGAAGTACTTAATAACAGACATGGCACACATACACACCACCCAAAGTGATTTTGACCATTAATAACCCATAGAACTGAAAACATTTGTGCCACCTAAATATCATCCCTGGTCCTAGGTACTATTATTTGCCTAATTTTATAGATTAGGAACAGAGGCTTAAAAAAATTAAATAGTTTCTCCAATATAATTTCTCCAAAATTCATAGCCAGTATAAGATTGAAACTTTGTCTATTGAACTTAAGTCAAACTCTCAAACCTTTGCTCTAATCACCACATAGACTCTGTTGTGTAGGATTTTGGCAGTTGTTAAAAAATATGTGTTGGACAAGAGGATTTATCTATAATGCCAATATAGTCTACTGAAGCTGGGAGTGACTTTGAGGCTTGTAACCCTATACTACAATTTTACAAAATATGAAACAGGAGTCTAAAAAAATTAAGTTATGCTCTTATTTATAGTCTTTTCGTTCTTCTATCATTTTATCTGGAGTCTCCAAGTGGTGCAAATGGCTGATGCACTTGATTGCTAATGGGAAAGTTAGAGGTTTGAGTCCGCTCAGACTTGTCTTGAAAGAAAGGCCTGGAGATCTACTTCTAAAAAAATCAGCCATTGAAAACTCTATGGAGTACGGTTCTGCTTTGATCTGCATGGGGTCCCATGAGTCAGGGTCAACTCAATGGCAAATTTTTGAAAAGTCATTTTTAAATCATTTTACCTAAGGCTTATATGTTCGATAGAAGAAATACTCTTTCACTTATTGTTGGACTTAAATTGGTAGAAACATTAGGCAAGGGATAGTAGATCTGGGAATGACTGATCGTCTGCAGGTATTCATTTCAAACATAATTTAAAGGTAGAACAATTTAGAAATCATAAGTGAAATATCTGGGTTTTTTAGTGGATTTACCCACGTAGGTAAACACAGAAGATATTAAAGGACTGTGTTGGTTAAACTCGTGTATTTCCTACTTTACCAGCAAAATGGAAGGATTGCTAATAAGGACTGATCTGTCCAGAAGACTAACAGTAGGCAGCCAGGGTGGCTTTTTATACCTCTTTCTCTACTCTCTGAGCTCTCAACTTTTCAAGAGTTTAAAGAAAGAGAAGGTTTGGATTCCAGAGTAATGTTGCCTTAGTCATAAGTTTTTTATTTACTCTCTAAGTATCTTGGCTTTTTCTTTATTAGACCTTGTAGAGTACTTTATATCGCCCACACCTTAGCTTATTCCTTGCTTATACATCATCCATGCTTGCCACTTATATCTGCACCAAGTGCCTACATACTTCAGACTTAACAACTCAATCCGTTCCTTTTCTAAAACTTAAATCATTTTATCCCTTAATAAACTCTTACCTGCTGTCTTAGGCTGGGTCCTCTAGAGAAGCAAAACCAGTGAAATATATATATAAACAGAGAGGAAGAGAGATTTATCTCAAGGAAATGACCCACACACTTGTAGAACCTGGTAAGTCCTAAGTCCATGGGTCCAGCACCAAGCTGGAGACTTCTTCTGACTCATGCAGCTGCAGGGGCTGATGAACCCAAGATTGGCAGGTCAGACAGCAGGCTGCTGGCTCACAGCCTGAGGAGGCTGATGAATCCCAAGATCACAGGCAACGTGGCAGGCCACTGGCTCAAGTTCCAAAAACTGGAAGTCAGTGATGACGAGCCAGATGCAGGATTCAGAGCAAGCAAAAGCCAGAGAGCTTTGCCAGAAAGTCCATATATATTGGATGCAGACCATGCTACTCAGGAAATCCCCCTTACAACTGATAGGGTGATCACATCATATCATATCATGGAGATGTTAGATTATATCACAAAATGGTGGATAACTACATAATTACATAACTGCCAAATTATATCATTAGGTAACTGCCAAACTACACCTATTATATAACTGCCAAATTACATTATTACATAACTGTTAAACCACTGAGAATCATGGCCCATCCAAGCTGACACACAACCTTAACCATCACACTTGCATTCTGCATTTTCTGAGTTGAAATAATATGATGAATCAAGGGAATAAGCACACAATTATTTCCTTAGGATTCAATAATAAAAAAGAAAAAAAAAAGAAGCATTCCTAGGGATATGGAAAAAGGCCTGCTTTTTTTTAGCTAACTTGCCTAATTTGGGAGTCAGAATGTTCATGAAATTGTGATGAACACAAACTTATGCTGGCTGAACTATTGAGGACAGACTATTACTGAGCTTGCCGATAAGAGTTAAATCAAAAAACCACCACCAGCATCAACACAACACAACTCCAATGGCACTTAACCATTTTTCTGGTATGTAATATACTTTCCTTTGGTTTCTTTTTTTTCTACCCTTCTCTCTTTTTCTCCATAAATACAAGATCCTCCTGAGAATTCACCCCCTAAATAGATCCACAGGCATCCAGTCCATTTTAAGAGAAACAAAAAAAAAAGCTCTGCCTTCATGAATATACATTAAAATGGATTGAAGGACTCCATCCTGCCCATCTGACTGTCAGTATTCATTGTCTAATAGAATATTGAATTATTTTCTTCAAGGTTCCTTGTTCAAAAATCAATGTTCTGCTAGACTGAGCAGACTGACAGCAGTGTAAGACTTGCTGGATCAACAACCAGATGCACTCAGAATTGGAATCCAAGGCTGTCTCTGCTAAAACTGAGGGGAATAAGGAAGAAAAAAATACAATTATGTATGTTTCATTTGTAGTCATGAGGATTTTATAGATTTTTGGAGAAAGGGAAAATATTGCTCAACTCAAGAGGATATTAATTCAAATAAACGGATTAAAACTATCTCTTAATTACTTTTAGGGATGGATGAACTTGCCATATTTTGGGTTTGTTGAGTATCTCAAATGTTTTCCCAAATGTCTGGAGTTAAAAAAAAAAAGCTTCCTCAGCTACTTTTGTTCTACAGATCTTGCATAATTAAAATGAAAATAATTTGGCTTGCAACTAAGAAAACATGAAATACTTGGCTTTCTGCTTTTTCTTGTCAATGTTTGAAGTTTAGTTTCAAACTGAGGACTAAGTCTTTTAGAAGGTTTTTGTGTAACAAAGCAGCATTTAATTCTAGTACATAGATACAGCTTTTGCTATATGAATATCACATTTATTATCAAAGAAGGGGGTGGAAATTCTACAAGACTACATATTACGCATAGCCGCGTTGAAATAGTTTTAGACATAATCTATTGGATTGAATAAGAGTGCGATGCAGCTTTTACAGATACCCTCTGATTACACCAGCATTAACGAGATAAAACATTTTCTATAAAGGTTTAATTAAATTAAATTTCTCTTTTGTATTAATATTTTTGGAAGCATCATTTTAATCAACTACTTTTCAAAGTATAAACAAGAAAAAGATTTTTTTAATGATATATTTGACCTAAATTTTATGTCTATACTGAAGCTAATAGAATGGAAACATTGAGTAAATTCTCAAGTGTAGTTGATATTACTTTATACATATATCTATCTTCTAAAATGACATCAGCAACAGAGTAACCGAGTGACTTTCAGTGTGGCTAAAAACACTGCTCGCTATTCTATACTCAGGCCTCTGTCAAAACCAATTTCTGCTCAATGAACCCATTTTCATTATTGTTTCTTCTTGTACTTTTGGAGCTTATTTGAAATCCTAGCACAGAACTTAACAGTCATTGATCAAAAGAGTCTCATTCTATTGATGACAGTAATGTTTTTGTCTAAAAAGACACTCCACCTCTGAATATATCAGTCAAGAGCATCTTTGCTGTTGCCATGCCTTTCCAAATGCAGATGACACCATTTTTCAAATTTCTACAGAAGGTTACAGGCTCTCAAAAACACATTAAGACAAATGAAAACACGGAACCCGGGGTAGGGAAGCGGAGAGTGTTGACACACCACAGGGTTGGCAACCAATGTCACAAAACAATTTGTGTATTAATTGTTTAATGAGAGACTACCTTGCTCTGTAAACTTTCACCTAAAGTACAATTTAAAAAAAAAGCATCCAGAGCTCGTTTTCATTTGTAAAACAGAAATGTCATTTTTACTGATTTTCTTAGCAATACACCTGAAATATTTTATCTAGTCTGATTTTCTTTTTCAGAGGGGAGATATTATGTATTATCTAAGAATACATTTTCATCATTGGTGACATTAGACGTCTAGAAACAATTAAACTGTGGCTGGTGAGTATGCTTCAAGGTTTAAAAAAAAATATTGGGCATCGTCATACGTTAATACCAACCAAGAGACACCTCTGGCACTAAGCTCAGGGTAATTTCATATAAGCACTTAGCTAAGCTCAAGCTGATCAGGTCACTCGAACACAGCACAGTCTCAGATATGCTATGTATGGGCTATGATATATATATATATAAAGATTTCCCAAATCCAGCTCTACTATATTCTTACAGTCTGTTTTAAGAGAAAGAGTGCAACTATCACTGAGTTTCTTTAATAGCTTTGAAATTAAGACGTGCTAAGGTCTAAGGAAGCTAAAGAAGGTTGACAAACTCCTTTTGACTTCTCTTTAACAATGTATATACTCCATTAGGTTTTGAGCAAATACCCTGATTACTAAAATATGTCCTTCTCACCTTATTTCATATCACTTCAGTTTGACATTTCACAAATTATCTTCTTACAAGTCTTTGATTTTTTGGTTACTTTGTTTTGTTTTGCTCTGTTTTTAATTGCACAACAGGAATGACCCTAAAACAAAAACAGATGCTTTGAAATTATTAATGATTTGCTCACAATTGCTGAAGATACAGGAATCTAGAGAAATAGCTGCAACGTCCCTGCTAATGTGTGCCTTTACAAAGATAACCATTACTATGCACTTGTGGTATTTAATCTGTATTATATTAATGTTCCCCTTCTTGTAAAAGCTGCTCTTGCCTCACATCTTTGTGCTGGGTGGTTTAAGATTCTTCTTATTTAGGTAACTTCTTTGTACCTGCTTTATATTGTAATGTTTGATTCTTTTCTGAGTTGTTTTCCATTCCTAAGTTTAAAACATCATGATGTCTCTTACTCCTTTTCCAGAAATGGGTATTTTATTTGGCCACATACCATTCAAGGCAGGTTCAATGAAACTTGGAACTGCTGAAAATGTTTACTAATCTTCGACTGCTATTTGCAGTTGGAGGTAACTGTCTCCTTACATCCCGTCCCCTCTCAACTCAATGAAAATGGAAACTGACAGAAACAATTTCTGGAAGGAAAGTAGAAAAAAATGAACAAAGGAGTTGAAAACATATATCCTCCTTTCCTACATTAAGGCTCCTGTGCATTTAGATCCTATCTTAATGATAATTCAAATGTATAAAATGTACACATTCAAATTACAAAAAGGAAATCATATAAAGCCACTTATTGTAGATGGTCTAACAATGACTGTTTGGAATAATTCATTATATATGGACTATACGTGAGTCAATTGATTCTCAAAAGCCACAGTGACCAGAGGTAAAATTAATGACGCAAATTGAATTGAAAACGTTTTAGGATCTCATTACATTAAAACCTATAAACTGTCTTATTCTTCCATGGTTTTGGCAATGGCGAAGGTCAAAGAATGCGTAAATCATTTTAACGTAACAGATGAAACACATCATCTGCATCTCTTCATATCTGTGCAGTGAGCATTGGGCATTATCTGTTAAGTGAAAGACACAACTGACCAAAAAGTAGTTTCGAAGTCAGATCTTCTCAGGCTTCAGAGTTTTGTGTTCAGATATAATTTTATTACATTGGAAACTTAGAACAGTAGTTGAAAACAAGCACACTCACAGACAGTCTATGGACAAGTTCTGCACTTCTTTGTCATGCACAATGTATTAAAGAAAACTTGGGAGATATTATCTGTTTATCTTGAGGCTCTGCACCACTTGAAGAAGTGATGACAACATTGGATTCTCATTCCTCCAAGGCAACACTGGCTGAGACCAAGTAGTTCTTGTCTTCTTTAGGTAAAATAAACATTACCATATTTGGCATAGTCCCTTCTGCTCCTTACTGTTTTGCAGTTGATTGACTTTACTCATTTACGTTAACTGCCTGATCCTCCAACCATTGAGTTTGCAACACTTTACATGGAAGGACTGGTTTTACCAAAATCCTTCTTAATCTGTCTACTGGGAATACTGGACTATTCTGAGACCTATATGTGACAGAAGCCTATTCCCAGATAGGCTCTGGATGGTGCATTGCAAACAATTGTTTTCAATCCTGGTTACACTCAAAGCCTTCTCCTATCACAAAAGTCCTATAATATGCGTTTTCCTAATACAAAATGAAATTTAAGGATAATAGAACCTATCTATGCCCATAACTAAACAAGCAAATACACGAACAAACAATGCAGTCAATACTATAAAGAGGAACTAAAAGGGTATAATATAAATGCTTGGTCATGAGTTCTTTAGAAGACATAATGAAGTAGACAGATGCTCTACACCACTAAAGAGATTCTCTATGAAAGCGAAAGCTGAGAACACACACTGTGATATCTGTGTCCACATGTGTAGTTTTGAAGACTCAACAGAAAAAGGAGCATTGCCTTCAACAATGTGGTTTTATGAAATGGTAAATAATTCTTAACACCAAGTGGACCATAACAAATTATGGGTAACATTGTGAAGAATGGGAATTCCAGAACACTTACTCGTGCTCATGAGGAACCTGTACATAGATCAAGAGGCAGTTGTTCGGACAGAAAAAGGGGATACTGAATAGTTTAAAGTCAGGAAAGGTGTGCATCAGGGTTGTATTCTTTCACCATACCTACTTAATCTGTATGCTGAGCAAATAATCCAAGAAGCTGGACTATATGAAGAAGAACGGGGCATCAGGATTAGAGGAAGACTCATTAACGACCCACATTATGCAGATGACACAAACTTGCTTGCTGAACGTGAAGACGACTTGAGGGACTTACTGATGAAGATCAAAGGCCACAGCCTTCAGTATGGAGTCACCTCAACAAAAAGAAAACAAAAACCATTACAACTGGACCAATAAGCCGCATCATGATAAACGGAGAAAAGATTGAAGTTGTCAAGGATTTCATTTTATTTGGATCCACAATCAACACCCATGGGTAGCAGCAGTCAGGAAATCAAAAGACACATTGCATTGGGCAAATATGCTGCAAAGGACTTCTTTAAAGTGTTGAAAAGCAAAGATGTCACCTTGAAGACTAGGGTGTGCCTGACCCAAGCCATGGTATTTTCAATCACATAATTTGCATGTGAAAGCTGGACGATGAATAATGAAGACCGAAGAAGAATTGATGCCTTTGAATTGTGGTGTTGGCAAAGAATATTGAATATACCATGGACTGCCAAAAGAACAAACAAATCTGTCTTGGAAGAAGTACAACAAGAATGCTCCTTAGAGGGAAGGATGGCAAGACTGCGTCTTACATACTTTGGACATGTTGTTAGGAGGGATCAATCCCTGGAGAAGGACGTCATGCTTGGTAAAGTACAAGGTCAGCAGAAAAGAGGAAGGCCTCAATGAGATGGATTGACACAGTGGCTGCAACAATGGGCTCAAGCATACTAACGATTGCAGGGATGACACAGGACTGGGCAGTGTTTCGTTCTGTGACATACACAAACTTTACCTCAGCTGAATGTTAAGAGCACATCCCAAATATTGTGCCAATCAAAACAAAACAATAAACATGCCCCAAATATCACTTAGTACTGGCCTCTGATAAGATACAATGATCTGATGTGAACAGCTTTCCAGGATTCCTAGGTAAATATGACCTGAAAGGGAAATAACTGATCTTTTTAAGTTCAGACTGATAGAGAAGGAAAAAAAAATCTTCTTTAGGTAGTTTGCAGTTTACTAAATTTGGATATTTATAATTCACAGAAATATCCCTTTCTTTAACTCAAATAATTTCTAAGTATTTGTTCTCAAGTAGTTTCCATTTTTTGAAGTTCTTCAACATGACAAATATTCCTGTGAATATTTTTTAGAAATTTGAAAAGAAATTATAACTCTTATATATGCCATGCTACAAAATAAAGAACTATTTTTAGTTTAATTGCTAGTAAAAATGTTTGGTTTTAGGTAAGTTCATAATTCTATATAAGTATCATTTTAAATCTATTTATAATAATGATGATATATAAAGATAACTGATGTTTTCCCCATTTAATAAATGATATATAATGCTTGATTTATTTAATCATTCTCAGAGGAAATTTGATCTGTAAACATAGGTTCTAAAAATGACATTGGATTTGGTGTTGCTGAGGGCTAAACGTAGATTGAAATTTAACTGCTTGTTACATGATAAAATATACTCGTTTAAAGATTCTAAGTTTAGGATTCAAGTATTTTGCAATAAAATAACTTATTTGTATAGTTTGTATTTCTTTTTCTTTTGCGTTTTGCTTCTAAATATGAAATAAGAAGATTTTAGTTCTTTGTAAGCATTCCCCAGATAACACATTGTGGCTATGGGTAGTCCTGATTCTTAAGAATAATTTTTCCAAGGATATAATCATGTGTTTTTCTTCTTTTTTTGTTTGCTGGATATTACAGATATTTTAATGTATCATAGAAGAATTTTGACTACATTAATCCAATTTCTGACTTGGTGAAGGCTCTCCTGAGGCAAATTTACACAATTCTTACCCTTTTTTATTTCTCCTTCCTTGTATTCTAACATCAGTGTTCTTTATATTACAAACAATGATCTATTATGAGCATAGAGTAAACATAAATTAAACAATATTTGGATATAGAAAAAATATTAAAGTTACGTCATTGCTGTTGCTGTGGAGTTGATTCCAACTCATAGCGAACCCACGTACAACAGTGAAAATCCCTGTGACATTTCACAGTGGTCACGGTTCATCTGTGTGAGAAACCTCTGAGTGCCTAGGTCACTTGCATGACCACCTGACCTTCAGATAAGCTAGATATGCTCACTTGGTGTGCACTAGGTGGATTCTAAACTTGTAATTGGTTCTGTTTCAAAGGGAAAAGAAAAACAAGTTTCTTAATTAAAAAAGAGAGAAATTGACAACGTTCACCACCAACAACACTTTGCCGAGGAATTTAATGTCTCTTTTTCTAATTCTGGATTACTGCTTGTGACAGAGGTCAGAAATGTCTCGAGTAATCAAAATACATTTTAACTTTTAAATTATGACTTTTATCCCATTTTTTACCCATTTTCAGTGCAATACAATAATCTGAAAGAGTCCACAGGGGGACAAAGGAGAAGCAAACTCTTTCAGTAGTCCAGAAATTATACAAAAAACTCTAAGTGCTAAAAAACAATCTGGGTTATAGAATGTCCAGTGTTTTGGTAATTTTTTGTCTTTTTTTTTTTTTGGTTGCAATTAACAGGGACATTGGAATTATTTAGCATTGGAGAACAGAGTGCAAGAGTACATTAATCTTTAAATGATAAAAACCTAATATATATAAACCTATTGCTTTTGACTCAATACCTACTCAGTGAACCTATGGGACAGAGTAGAAATGCCCCATAGGGTTTCCAAGGAGCAGCTGGTGGATTCAAACTGCCAACCTTTTGGTTAGCAGCCATAGCTCTTAACCACTGTGCACTGTGTATATATCACTATAATAAATGACCTATGTATATATATGTATATATCACTATAATAAATAACCTTTGTTTTGATATATATGGAGACCCAGGTGGTACAGTGGTTAAGTGCTACAACTGCTAACCAAGAGGTCGGCAGTTCCAATCTGCCAGGCGCTCCTTGGAAACTCTATAGGGCAGTTCTACTCTGTCCTATAGGGTCGCTATGAGTCAGAATCGACTCGAAGGCACTGGGTTTGGTTTTGTTTATATATATATATATATATATATATATATATATATATATACATACATATGAATCCCTGGGCAGTGCAAATGGTTAATGCACTCTGCTAACCAAAGGCTGGAGGTTTGAATCCACCTAGAGGTGCCTTGGAAGAAGAACCTGGTGATCTGCTTCCAAAAAATTGGCCATTGAAAACCCTATGGAACACAATTCTACTGTGACACATGAGGCCACCATGAGTCAGAATCAACTTGACGGTGACTGTTTTTTTTTTATTTATACTACAGATACTGATATATTCCAAAACTGGCCACGTTTTTGGTCCCACATGCTCTTCTAGAACTTTCCCACTCTCCATCGAAAGAGTCTATCCTCCCCCTTGAAATTAGGCAGGCCTTTGTGACAGCCTTGACAGATCGGATGTGGGGGATATGATGCTGCATGACTTCCAAAGTTAGGTCATAATAGCTAACATGACTTTGACTTGGATCTCTTCCTCAGGACACTCATCCTTAGGAACAAACCACCATGCTGTGAGGAGGCCCAGGCCACATGATTTTATTAGTAGCCAACATCCACAACCTAGATCTTAGCATAAAGTCAGCATCCATCACCATAAATGTGAGTGAACACAGAGGGGAGCAGAAATGAGCTATTCCCCACTGAGCCCTCTCCAAATTAGGAGGGGAAATGAAGGCAGAGGGAACTGGGCAATATGATTTTTCTTTTTCCTTGTTTGTTGCCTCTTCCAATGTATATATCTTTACTAGTCTCCATAGCTATACATTGTGAGGAGGGAGAGACAAAAAAAATCCTACTTTAAAACTTTTCACCTGTGTGATAATATCCTGGTTAACATAAAGATTACAGCCTAGAAAACCCTCTGGGGCAATTCTGTTCTGTCCTGTGGTGGGAACTGACTCGGTAACATCAGACAGCAACAATATATTCATGCCATCAGTACTTCTAAGTCTCAGAGACTACCTGGAATAAGATATAATTATTAAATACCACCCTGGTGGTGTAGTGGTTAAGTGATATGGCTGCTAACCAAGAGGTCAGCAGTTCAAATCCACCAGGCACTCCTTGGAAACTCTATGGGGCAGTTCTACTCTGTTCTATAGGGTCGCTATGAGTCGGAATCAACTCGATGGCAGTGGATTTGGGTTTTTTTTTTTTGACTAATATGTATATTATGTACATTATGTATCATGAAACCCTTATGCAAATATATTTTAATGTAATTAAGACAGATAAGGCCACTGAGAATCTGTTTCTAGAACGATTTTATTGAAACCATTTTATGAATACCAAGCTCAAGGTATCTGTTCCTGACAAGTTTTTAATGTATCAAAATTTATAAATTAAATAATTTTAACAGTTCTTTCAAATCTTTTACTTAGGATATTTCTAATGGATTAAAGCAGATACGCTGCATTTATTTTGGTCTCTAGTTCTAGAATGGTGCTTATTTGTTGAAATGAACACGTGCATAAGACTTTTAAAACTGATTTTTAATTTATCATTTGCTCAGAGTGAGCTATTTACTTCCTTTTATTTAATAAGATAATTATAGAATAGTAATATATTGTAATAATTGTTTTATTATTATTTCTTAACGAAGAATGTTTATCTCTTGTGGATATTGTGAAATCATTCACTTTTCAGCATCTTTAAATCCTTCTATGAAAAGTGTCATATAATATACTACATTGTTGTGATTCTTTATCCCTTTCTAAGCTGTCATCTTAGTTGTCAATTTTCCTCTGGGAATGTTGTAAAGATGTTTTCGCAGAGCATCATAGTAGGGCTTTAAACTAAGTGTCTAAAACCATTCACTAGGAACACAGGGTAAATTAGGTTACGTTGGAATGACAGTATATTCATTTGCAAGTCGCCTGACACAGACATTTCAACAACTTAGCTTTAGCATTTGCAGTCAGCTCCCAGCTGCAGAGGGAAATTCAATGGCCTCATTATTGTGCCTGAGCTGAACTGTGTCAGGCAGGAGGAGGAGATCCAGAGTCGGAGGCAGATTGGGGCCTTCCGGTTCATCTGCAGTTTGAGCTGGTTCAGCAGCAGCCCCAGAGTAGGAAGGCAGGATAGCATCAGCTGTTACGTGCAGCTCTGGTTTGTCCGCAAATCCTAAACGAATAGCAATTTTCATCCTTTGAGGCGAAGAATTCTTTTGAACCTCAGTTGGATTCAGGGATCACAGGGATCAGCTTGACTCATGGAAGCAGGATGTGCTCATTCAGAGGCAGCAGCTTGGGCATCCAAAGAGGATTGTCAGAGTCTATTTTCCTTTTAGCAGCAGGAGTAAGTACTGTAAAGAAACAGGGCTCAGGGAGGCTGCATGATGCATAAACAGTATGTAATCCACTGAATGTGCTGGGAATTACAGAAGAAGGAGTTCAGGAACAAAATTCTGCTGCTGCTGCGCTGTGTGGGGACACCTCTACTCTGTGTAGCCCACTGCTTGCTAAACAGGCTCTTGTTTTTCAGAGGAAATAAGGTGCCCCATGCACATTAAGCTGACTTCTGTTCATGGCAAATCTAACTTCCATGATTTACCAATAGCAATAATAATAAGAACCTGTCACTGAATTCTACACTAATACATCCCTTTCTTTACCCTACTAAATCATATCACTTATTAAATATATTAAAATATTTAGAAAATGGGGGCGAGGGGGAAGGCTGTGGCTTTACAACACAAGCATGGATATAAGCAAAAAGCAATGCTGGGGGTGGCAGGGATGCTCCTGCTTTATGCACAAGAGAGAATTCATCAAAGAATTAGCTTAACCGTTGTGTGAAATATAAAATATTTCCCTGGTGATTTGCCTTATAGCCAGCCTTTTACTCTTTGAGTAGACTGGCAAACAGGATGGGCAGAATAAATAAAGAAGACTATCATCAATCATTGGAGATATTTATGGTAGAGAACTGTTTTCTTCCTTCTTTGTCATTTGTTTAATGGCCCACACAGCATGACTCCTGAAGGATCTGGCTCCAAGCCCTAAAGGCACAGGCCCAAAACCTAGCGCATGCTCTCCTCATGCTAATTTACCAGCATATTCAGAAGAAGGAAATTGAACATAGGAAACAGCAATAGAAAGAAGTGCTGGACCAAACATAATACTTGCAGCTGCGTTTCTGTTTCTGAGAGAGCTCTGATTTGCCTTCTCTTCACTGCTGCATTTCTAGGAGAGCGAGTTTGGCGTGTGCTTCCACATGGCCTTCTTCCTGTGGAGGAAAAGAAATGGCAGGAACCTCATTAGCACATTTGAAAATTGCCCTCTTATTTCTTAATGAAAAGAAAAGATTTTAGGCCATTTCACAGGATAATAAAATAATGAACAGCAATTAGTCAAACCTCTTAGAAAAAAAGAATGTTTCCTGGTATGATAACATTTGTCAGCACATATTCTGCCATTTAGGCAGAAAAGTGCCTTTCTTTCATTGCCAGCGTTGTGACTTACAATTTCCAAACATTTTCCAGTGAGAAAAATTGCATAATATGTACTCTGTGCTGCTACTTTAGTCGTAGAAGTTAAAGTTTAAGAAGAAGATGGTATAAATGTTTCAGTTGACTGATTCATTATGACATTTCAAGATATTGTTTGCTTGCCTTTGTTTTTCTCCCCAAACTGGTGGAATTAGTTTTGAAACAACGACTCTGCTATACATAATGATCCCATATTGGGAGTCAGTAGCCAATATTTTGAGTTTTGCTCACCACTTAGGAATATTCAAATGTATGGGTTCCAAAAGAATGTGAACTACTGAATACTGGCAATATGCTTCCCTGAAACTGAATTACTAAAATTTGCTATTGTTGGTAGCCTTCTTCCAGTTTGTATCTGAAGAGCTCTAAAGGCCAGGGAAAGGAGAAGGAAGATGAAAGACAAAAATGCTTTGAATTGTGCTTCCTCAAACCCAAGGAGGTGAATCAGAACATGGAGATAACAAGCTCTTGGATCATGGAATATAGCATTACGATTACCTTTACAAGAAACCCAAGATTGCCTAGAGTGTTCCTTTAGGACTCAAAAGTCTGCATTATATGCTGAATAACGAAAACCAAACCCATTGCCTTTGAATCAATTCCGACTCACAGTGACTCTATAGGATAGAGTAGATCTGCCCCACAGGGTTTCAAAGGAAGAGTTGGTGTATTCAAACTGCCGACCTTTTGGTTAGCAGCCGAATGCCTAACCACTGTGCCCCTAGGGCTCTGAATAATGAAAACGGATCTAATGTTGCTATATTAAACATGCCTTTCCTAGCACGTACCTGGTTCTAAACACATTTTAACATTCATTCAATAGGCATTTGTTGATCTTCCATTATGCTGAAGAATATTTGCGAGAGGCTAGAAGGGCAAAGAAAATATGATCTCTGCCAAGTATATAAAGACCAGTATATTCAAAGATAGAATGTTCTTGTTCAACAACAGTGGTACAAACAGTATTGTGATGGTTAATGTTATGTGTCAATTTAGTTAGGTCTCGATTCTCAGTATTATGTGATTATCCTCCACTTTATGATCTGACAAGGGGAATTTCCTTGGGGGTGTGGCCTGCATCCAATATGTATGGATGCTCTGGCAGAGCTCTCTGTCTGTCTTGGTCCTGTCTCCTACTCATCATCATTTGACTTCCAGCTGTTGGGACTGAGCCAGCAGCCTGCCTCTTGGCCTGCAGATTTTGAGATTTGCCAGCTCCCGCAGCCCCATGAGCCAGAAGCTTGCGATCCAACTTGCCAATTTTGGATACATCATCCCTTGCAACTACGAGTGTCAGGAGAAGCCTCCACCCTGATGCCTGACCCACGGATTTGGGACTTACCAGCCTCCACAACTGCATGAGCCATTTTCTGGAAATAAATCTCTGTCTCTCTCTCTGTTTCTATCTCTGTCTCTCTCTCTCTCTTTCTATCTATACACTTCTCTGGTTTTGCTCCTCTAGAGAACGTAGCCTAAGACAACTGCACAATGGATAACCAAAGAAAATGCCATTAATTTTAACAGGTTTAATTTTAGAAAGCAAAGAGTTGGCATTTGAATTAAGCCTAGAAGAATATCAGAAATATCCAAAAAGTGAGAGAAAACATGAGCAAAGGAACTGAATCGTTAAAGCTCATGCTATATCCTAACATGACTGAATTATAGAATGCATGAAGAGAATAGCAGTGTAAGTATGAAAACATTAAGAATGAGTTGATTGGTCAATAAATGACAGTGAAATCTGAATTAGAGCACAGGAAAGTAATACAACCAGTGTTTAAAATGCATTTTGGGAGACAACAGGACATAATTCAAAAAAATTGGTTATGAATTTTAGAAGAGACTTGGATCATATCCTGTGTATTCCACTCAACCATGGAAGCATTTCTTAGCCTCTCCAAGACTCAGTTCCCTCAACTGTAAAACCTATACAACAGGTTTTATACGGAAGACTTAACTGAGATGCTACAAATGCCTAATAGTCAATAAATGGCAGGTACTATTATTATTATTGGAGCCCTGGTGCACAGTTGTTAAGAGGTACCACTGCTTATCAATAGGTCAGCAGTTTGAATTCACCAGACACTCCTTGAAAGCTATATTGGGCAATTCTGCTCTGTTCTATAGAGTTACTATGAATTGAAATTGACTCAATGGCAGTGAGATTATTATTATTACTACTGTTATTAGCTGTGTTATTATTATGTAGTCTTATATAAAGTAGGAGCCATAGTTTTTTGTTAAATTTTATGGAAGGAATTGAAAGGTATGTTAACCTCACTGTAAATTGTTTGTTAATTGGAAAATCTATTTTGAAGAAAGCTGCCGTGTTATAAAATCAGCTTTAGAAGATTCAGTCAAGCAATGAGAAGGTTGTAGTGGAGAAAGGAGACCAGCTAGAAGGGCTCCAACAATAGACTGAGGATGAGTAAGTGAGAGAGACAGATAAAGCAGAGAAATAGAAAGTATAAGCATTGCATTTGACTATGCAAAGTAAGAAGAGGATAAAATATTGATTAAATTTCTATCATAGAAAATGGAATCAAAATAAGAGAAAATATTTTAGAGAATATGCAGTGTGTTCAGTTTTCCTTTAGTGCTTCAGGTGCCAGGCAATCTGAAATTTCAGTCTTAAGTAGAACAGAGATAATATTATGGCTGATAAAGATTTTGGAGTTATCTGCACAAATTTCATCATGAAAATGGATGCAATTTTCCAGGTGGAAGGAGTATTATGAGAACAGACCAAAGTTAGAACTTTGAGGAATTCCAACATTAAAAAATAATAATAAAAAAGAGAAAATAAAGATTTAAAAAATTGAGTCATACCACATATATATTATTTAGATACAGGTGCCATATGTTAGGAAGAATATGATCTATTAGAATCACTGTAAGAGAATACAAAGAGACTCAGAACGTGAAGAACAGGTGAAGCGAATAAGAGAAGTAAAGTCTCAAGGGGCTGTAAATTCTTGGAGGACTGCTCTATGGAAGAGGCACTTGGCCTCCTCCTCCTCTTAGAGCTTTGGTGAAGTTTTCCTTAACCTACCTGTTATAGTGGATACCTTCCTTTTATGGTTTCCATGAAACTTTGTGCAGCCGTATAACAATTATCACATTGTTTTTTATTTATTAGGTTATTTTATGGATTCCATATATCAGATGGGCTCCTTAAGGACAAGAAAAGTGTGTCTCAACAGAT
Source organism: Loxodonta africana (assembly GCF_030014295.1). Lineage (NCBI taxonomy): Eukaryota > Metazoa > Chordata > Mammalia > Proboscidea > Elephantidae > Loxodonta > Loxodonta africana. The sequence continues at coordinate 70,602,145 of NC_087349.1, read as the reverse complement.
GTGTGGTGTTGCTCCGAGAGGCCAGGGAATGTGTCTGTGTGATTTGCTACTATATTTCCAATGTTTAGTGCCAGGTCATATTCTTAGAGGTTCAAAATGAGAATTTAGTAATTGGGTAATTGGATGTAATAATGAATGAATGGATTGTTTGAAGAGGAAGTGACATCAGAGTTTGACCTTAAAGGATCTTTAGGATTTCAACATTTAAGAGGTCTATTAAGAAAAAAAGGAAGCCTAATTCAGAACAGTAACACAAAAAAAAAAAAAAAAAAGAAAAAGAAAAAAGCACTGAAAAGGTGAATTCAAGAGCAAGCATCTAAAAATTTACTTTGGGACTTTCTTAATTTGAGATGCTCACAGCAATCCAGGTAAAGATATTGCATTAGTTTCCTAGGGCTGCCAAAATAAAATACCACAAATTGGGTGACTTATAAAAACAGAAGTATGTTGTCTCACAGTTCTGGAGGCTAGGAGTTCAAACTCAGAATGTTGGCAGAGATATGTTCTCTCCAAAGGCTCTAGGGAGAAGACCCTTTCTTGCCTCTCTCACCTTGAAAAGAAAGAAGTTAGAGATATACAAACAGGACAAATTGATAGGTCAAGGAGCTAGAGAGTGATGAAAGAGTTGCCATTATGAACATGGCTGAAAAACCTACACTTTGAGGAAGATGGTATCTCCATATCTAATACAGGAGAACAGAATCTTGGAAAATTTATTGAAGTGGAGGACAGGAACTTGGAGAATGTTTCTGTTTGGTCACCTGAATTTTCAGGGTCATCCAGATCATCTGCTAAAGGCAACGTGTTGGTCTTGTTCAAAAGAAGGAGTGATAACAGTTTAAAAGAAGCTCTGTGTTTGAATACATGTGGTAGTTGATAGGAGTGAAGCAAAGAACCGCTGTCAAACAACTTGAAAGACCCAAATGAGTCTGTAGAACCTAAATACATAATGGAGTCAGTCGGAACCATGGGGCAATTTTTTTACCAGTGCTTAGCAGTGGGGAGAGAAGAAAACGGCATGTCGAGTTGTCCTAGGAATAGGGAGTGGCTAAGAGAATAATGGCAAGCAGGGGAGTGAGATAGTGTTCTCAGCAGATACAGGTGCAAGTGAATTCAAGGAACAGTGTTATGGAATAGTATATTCAGAGACTCAAGGGGCAGAAGATTTAATGAGGTCCAAAAGCAAGTGTGGTGAAACCAAAAATGAGAAAGAAGGTAGAGAGAAAATTATTGTTAGAAAACAGGGATTTTCAAATTGGAAATTGGAGACGAGATGAGAATACAACCTTGGAAGTTAGTACAGCTCCAAAGTGGGAAAATGTACTGGTGGCAGCATTTTTAGTTTTTATAATAGTCCAGTTAAGTATATTACTCTTTTCCTTGATTTTTTTTTTTTCTCTGCCATGAAAATTAGGGTGGAAAACAATAACAACAATATATTTTTAGACAGGGCTGTATCCAGGCAACGACTCAATAGAACTAGTCATTGACATCATCCTCAACATTGTTCTTTATCTTTTAAGAAGTCTTGGCTTAATTCTAAAATTATTTCTGCTATGTGGGCAAGCATTATCATTCCTACTTTACAGATGAGATAAAAGAAAGTGAGATTATTGGACCTAGAATTGATAAATGTCAAAGGAAGAACTTGAATCTCAGACTTTTGGATCGAAGCTTAGGGCTCTATACTTACTTATATTTACCTCATGGCTTTCTGTTTAAGCTACGGTACTGTTTCATTTACCCCAGATCTGAAGCAGTCACTTGGCAGAAATCAGCCTTTCCCTTTTGAAGTTAAGGGACTTAATATTCTCAGAGAATTTAGAGGTAAATTGGTTTAAAAAGTATAATGCCTGATTACTAGAGAGTATATGAAGTCTCTAACAGTTAGGATATGTCCACGTGTTCAGAAAAAAAAAAAATATATGTGGTCCAAACACGGAGGAAATGAGTTTGTTAATCCCTAGAGAAAAGATTTTAGATAACCTTATTTACCTTATTTTAGCCCTGGATGAGTTAATTGTGCTTGCCTGCAAAAAAGGATGATGGGAAAGGAAAGACTTAAAAGCAGCTGAGCAGTGCAGTAACACAAGCAAACAAATTATTGTGGCAAAATGCTCTTTTGTATAAAGCAATAGACAACAAAACACCAACTCTTTGCTGTGTATCTCTTATTAAAACAGACCAAGATAGTAGATTTTAAGCTAGTGCCAATTCAAAGGTCTTTACAAAGCTGTATCCTCAAACTGGGCAGTTCTGCCTCAGTCATAAAAAGTCCTAAGAAGCTTACTACTTCAGCTGTCTTTTAAGTGACAGGAATAACATAATAATTCATATTTATCTGTGCATATCCCAAGGACAGTCAATTTTTCAAGGATACTGCTCTTCTTAAAACCCTGGTTCCTTGCTATTCACAGAAAATATGTCTTTTAATTTTACCTCTGAGTTCATTGGCAGATTCAGTCACTACAATTTTATTAAACATTTGGAAGAGTAGCTTTCATTTTCCAGAGGCTGAGAAAGTGTATGCTTTTAGTTGGAAATGTGACTGATAATAAGAACGGTGAGATTCAGCCTATGACAGGTACAGAGTTTCAGCATCTCCAGGAGCAAAAGTGAGAGTTTAGCCTTTTGAGGGTACTGGTGCAGGGCCCCCGGTAAGTACAGTGTGAAAAACAAAACAAAACCTGTTGCCATCTGGTTGGTTTCAACCCCTTTTGTTACAAGGCAGAACAGCTCCATAGGGTTTTCTTGGCTCTAATCTTTATGGAAGCAGGCCACTAGGCCTTTCTTCCACAGTGCTGCCAAGTAGGTTTGAACTGTCGACTTTTTAGTTAGTGGCTGAGTGCTTAACCATTTGAGCCACATGCTGATAAGAAAACTTATGTAACTATATATATATATATATATATATACCAAAAAAAAAACTAGTTTCTGTCCAGCTGATTCTGACTCGTAGCTACCCCATAGGACAGAGCATAACTGCCGCATAGGGTTTCCAAGGAGCAGCTGGTAGATTCATACTGCAAACCTTTTGGTTCGTAGGTAAGCTCTTAACCACGATACCACCAGGCTCCACACATACACACACACATACACATTTACATAATGTGCTTGAGAGGGTTCAAAGGAAATTATCAGTAATGTTGGGCTAGCATTTAACTACAGGTAGGGTGAGGATGTTTCCAGCTCATGTAATATAATGGTAATGAGATGGGAGAAAAACACTACTGTAAACCTTCCTCTGGTTTTAACCTTCCTTCCTTTCTCTCTTCCTGTAGCCAATTGCTTTTGCAGGCAAAACTCATTAATGCTGTAGTGTACAATTATGCTTTTTATTGTTTTTTGTATGCCTCCTAAGAAGACAATCATCCTTGGTATCAGAGTGATATTTCAGCAATTCTTTATAACCTCTTTTCAGTCCCCTATTATTAAGCATTTAAACCTTATTAATAATTGATGTCCACGTTTAAGTTACTGGTTGGAAATTCCTCTAAGATTTTACTTTATTAGCTTTTGAGTAAATGTTCCCCAAATCTCTCTGCATTTGGTTAAAAATGAATGTTATATATCCTTTGGTAAAACCTACAGAGTTAAGTGCCTAATAAAATACTACATGACTAAAATGACAATATTTTAGCATTATGCTGAAGTCTGAGGGTTCCCCTAAAAAGGTATGAATCACTGGTTTTTCATTTCATAATTCTGTATTAATTGGTACTTGAGTCAATAAACCATAACATATAACTCTGGCTTCAGATAAGCTTTAATGAGATCCTGACCTTTGCTTGGATACTTCCATGACAGTAAAAGAGTTCAAGATAACCCTTTGAAGCTCAAATTTATGAGATAAATGGTCTTAGCTTTTCCTTATTTTAGACTGAGCTGATCACTGGGAATATTTCAGGGATTTATAATTGAGATTTGGAAGAAATTATTTTCTATTATGTCCAGTTCAGTTGGAGTTTAAATAGCATTAGTGTAACTCCTCTTTTTTTTTAACTTCTCTAGTTCATTATTTTACACCTGGAAATGAATTAGGGTTCAGAGAACACCAAAAGGCACACACTGGTCCTAAAAATATAGTATGAAAACCATTAAAGGACCACAGATGCCTTCATTAGATTGTCATAAAATCTTGTTTAGGTAGGACCAGATCCCATTCATCTTTTTTAAAATTTTTTGTCATATAGCGCTGTGAAATCAGTGTGTATAAGCTGCATTTTCTTATTGAGTCGTCTTCACCATTAGAATTGGAGAATCACAATAATGTTTTATAGTTCAAGCATTTTAAAGAAAGAGAAGCTAAAAAAAGTGAAATACAGAACTCTAAAATTGTTTGGATGTATACCTGTAGAGAAATACAAATTTCAATTTGGAAGGGTTCAGGTAGTGTTTTTGTTGCTGTTGTTTTGAATCCAACTAGACTACAGAACCCCATTGAAAACATTGCATTTGAGTTGATGGAGAAGAAGTAGAGGCTGTCAACATGGACAAGCATGCATGCACACAGCCAGATGAGAGTCCTCAGATTAAAACACCTGTATAGCATCATTTTAGAGTCTTTATTCTGCATATGCACTTGACAGAATGGGACAGGTTCAATCAATAGCAGCCCCTGAAGATATCTCCTACTTTGACAAATCTGACATTGTTTTCTCCGGGTTTTCTTTCTGTTCTAGCTGCTCTTTTTCAACCAGGCTCTGTAAGATGTTTGGAAGAATAAAGAAATCTCCCAGGAGAATACTTCTCACTCCTTTCCACGTTTAAAGCTGATGCAACTGTGTACTAATCAATCACTGATAAGAAAAGGAGTGAAGTTATATGCCATGTGCATCATCCAGTTCAAGATGGAAGACAAGACTTATGCATTCGCTTCATGTCCCACTTGAGTCACCACTGAAATAAAAGTAAACAGGTACAAAAAAATGAATAAATAAACTTGTGGCAGAGGAAAGAAGGAGAATGATAAAATAATAAAAGTCTGTAATTTGAGCATGGGTTAAAAATGAGCTAGGTGAAGAGGCAATGGCCTCTATTAAGGTAGCTACTGAAAAGGCAAGGAAAAAACCTTCCCAGGAGAACTTCAAAGAAGCTTGTGTTCAGAATCACTGATCCAAAGAAGGCTCAGAGTAAGAAGTAGATCTATATATGACAACTGCACAAGTTAGTAATGCCACAGTCCTACCTCTACCAGAAAAAAACCTCTACCCACCCTAAAACCCATTCACACATACACACACACACACACACACACACACAGATTAGTGTCTGCAACCAACAAAAGTTCTCTGCCTGTTCACCCTAACCAGTAAACCTCACCCTGCCCAATACAGAGATCCTAGTGAGAATTTTCCCAACAGCAGAGGAAACAAGGGTCTTAAATATGAACAAACAGCCAAGGATCCATAGATATATAAGGAAATTCAGAAGCATTTAAGACAGTATCCAGATAAACAAATAGAAAAATTGACCCTGAATGAGACAGAAATAATTCAGGGTGAAGTTAAAAAAAAAAAAAAGAAAAATCTAACATATACTGAGATATTTGATAAGCCATTACACACATCAAGGAAAAAAAAGAACGGGCTGCTGTAAAAATTAAGCAAAAAGCAAAAAAGAAAATTAGATAAGAATCTATAACCACACCCATTGCCATCAAGTTGATTCCAACTCATAGTAACACTACAGGACAGAATAGGACTGCCCCGTATAGTTTCCAAGGCTGTAAATCTTAATAGAAGCGGACTGTCACATGTTTCTCCTGCAGAGTGGTTGATGGGTTTAAACCACAGTCCTTTCAGTTAGCAGCTGAGCCCTTAACCACTGCACCATCCATTAAATCCCATTGCTGCCGAATTGATTCAGACTCATAGCGACCCTATAGGACAGAGTAGAAGTGCCCCATAGGGTTTTCAAAACAGTAATTTTTACAGGAGCAAACTGCCACATCTATCTCCCTTGCAGCAGCTGGTGGGTTCGAAATGTAAACCTTTTGTTTAGCAGCTGAAGGCTTTAACCACTGTACCACCAGGGTCCTTACTGCGCTACCAGGGCTTTCAAAGTAAGAAACAGAGTGACATAAAAATTAGACAGAGAACAAAATATGATTGCCAATAATAGAGAAACAGTATCAGTAGTAGTAACAAGGGTAGCCTCTAGAGCAAAACTGCCAGGGTTTGAATGTGTTCTTATTGATATCATGTGGCTTTGGTGGAGTGATCAAAGGCCTTTATTTCCTCATCTGTAAGAATGCAGATACTATTTAATTTTTTTTTTTAATCAAAAGATGTGAATAAAAATATGAAAAGCAAATCCAAACTGAGAAAGGATAACTAGACACATATATGATTAGGATGGAATTATCATTTAGGGTATATCAGGAAGGGCCTTGGTGGTGCAGTGGTTGAGTGTTTGGCTGCTAACCAAAAGATCAGCAGTTCAAAACCACCATCTGCTCCTTGGAAGCCCTGTGGGACAGTTCTACCCTGTCCTATAGGGTCGCCATGAATCGGAATAGACTCGATGGTAACAGGTTTTTGGTTTGATATATCAAGAATTCTTAAAATAAGGTATAAAGTGACACAAGTAGAAAACACCAAAATAGTATTTCAAAAAGGAAATACAAATAGCCAATGTACCCATGAAATAATGTACAACTTCTTAATCAGGAGAATGAAAATAAAAACAATAATGAAAAAATATGAGATGCCATTTTACATGTTCTAGAATGATTAGAAAACATTCTGATAATACCAAGTGTTTGTGGAGTGTGGAACAATCAGACCTATTATATATTAGTGGTTGAACTTTGGTTTGATCCAATCATGTTTTAAAAATAATTACCATCTTTTAAAATTTAAGAAGTGCATCTTTTAAAACTGAGCATTTCCACTACTCGGTATGTAAACTAGAGCTGCATTTTTAAAATATGGGTCTCAATTTTAATAGTCCGACAAGCAAAATAGACTATAATAAAATACGTATAATACACGACAAAATACAACATAAATATAATAGAAAACACTAGAGCACCTTTTAAGCAGTAAGAAGAAAGATTGTTTTGACAAACTTGTTGAGTTTTATGTGTGTATATGAACATATTAACACTTACACAGTGTTATGATGTGAAATGGGTCTTGCTGTGGATTGTGGCCTAAAAACTTTGAAAGCCACTCTCTAGGGAAATGGTTACACTTGTGAATCTACTACATGGGCAGGAATGATCATAACAGCATGGTTAGTAACAGCAAAGCAAAGCAAAGCAAAGCAAACAAATAACCTCATGAGAGGAAGAATGGCTAAATAAACTGGTATATAGACAGAATAAAGTATGATTCAGCAGTGAAAAAATGAACAACAGCTTCACACATCAACGATGGATCTTAAACACCTAACGGTCAGCTGAAAACATCAAGTTTCAGAAGACTATAAATAGAATATACCATTTTGTAATACTTAAAAATAATCAAACCAGGCGGGGCCAAGACGGCTGACTAGGTAGAAGCTACCTCGGATCCCTCTTGCAACAAAGACTCGGAAAAACAAGTGAATTAATCACATACATGACACCATACGAACCCTGACCATCAAACACAGATCTAAAGAGTTGACCTGAGTGACAGACTGAGAACGAACAACCACGGGGAAGCCATGACTGTTTTCAGAGCCTGGAACCAGCGTCCCAGTTAGGAAACCTTGGTGCCGGGCTTTGGACTGGGTGCAGGGCTGCTGAGCATGGCTTCCTGTGATGGAACAAACACAGGGTGCAGCCCTAGCCCCCGAACTGACCTTGGGGAAGCCCAGCCAGTGCACACAGGCGGTGCAGCGACGTGGCTGAAAGGAGGAGAAGTCACCGGGAGGCAGCGACTGGTTTTGGAGCCAGGAGTGCGGCGTCTCAGCCGGGGAACCTTGGCACTGGGCTTTGGACTGGGAGCAAAGGAACTAACCGCGACTTCTGAGAGAGCACAAGCACGGGATGTGGCCTGACCCTCAGGGGCAATCTCAACCCAGCCAACACACACAGGCTACACACCCCTCGGGAATCTCAGATAAAATAGTCATCCCACGCAAGATAAGTAACATTGTCTATATTCTGGGGTGCTACTCTCTCCTATTTATCTGAACCCTCCCCTCCCCTTCCAGGCGGCTTCATTAACATTGGAATTTCCTGAACCAGAGAGTGAACTGCACTGCGGTTTTACTTTCTTTCTTTCTTTTTTTTTTTTTTGGTCTTTTCCTAACCCATTCTCCTGGCCTGAGAGAAGCAGCTACAAAAAACCCAGGGACCAAAAATCCTTCCCTAATTGGACTAAAAACACAGAACCAGCTCCAGCCAAACATATGTGATCCACAGTCTTGGGCTTTCATCCCTACAGGGAACAACGTGGCTATTATAATACAAAGGCATTTCTGTTAGGGATCTGACTGTAATTGTTTTAGCAGATTACTGGAAACACAAGTTTCCCAGGTATGATATCTCTGCATATTCAACAGAGCCCTCACTGACCCACAACAGAGAACTGAGGGCTGAAGCTCCCCTGGACCACCTAGCATCCTGCCTTAGGGGTCTAAGGAGGGTGACACCTACCAATCTGTAGAGGTACTTGCCCTGGGGGCCTAAGATACAGCTGCAGAGCCCACACACCAAGGTGCTTTAGGAATAGAGACACACCTACCTCACTGGCACTTGAGGGAAGCCTGTCAGCATCCTGCCCCCCGGAGTGTGAACCCCAGCTGCTACTAGAATCTGGTGCACACAACTATCACCACTACTTCTCTAGGTGGATAGATGACAGTCTGCACCACATACTTGATGACTCCAAATCAGATTCTACTAAAGAATAGTAAATGGACTCAGGCTTATATATCTGGTAACAGCCCAAACCAGCTGGTAATAGGACATAAGTGAGTCAAGGGCTACAACAATCAACACAGCACAATCTAGTAGCCCATCTACGTATATTGAAAGAAAACAAAACAAGATAAGACTCAGTGAGCAAATATAGAATAAATCACTACAATATCTTAGTGATGGCTCGGAGACAGCAGTCGATATCAAACCACATAAAGAAGCAGACCATGATTGCTTCTACAACTCCCCAAAAGAAAGAATCAAAATCTTTCCCAAATGAAGATACAATCCTGGATTTGCCAGATGCAGAATATAAAAAACTAATTTACAGAATGCTTCAAGACATCAGGGATGGCCTCAGAAATGAAATAAGGCAGTCTACAGAAAAAGCCAAGGAACACACTGATACAGCAGTTGAAGAACTCAAAAAGATTATTCAAGAACATAGTGGAAAAATTAATAAGTTGCAAGAATCCATAGAGAGACAGCATGCAGAAATCCAAAAGATTAACAATAAAATTACAGAATTAGACAATGCAGTAGGAAGTCAGAGGAGCAGACTCAAGCAATTAGAATGCAGAGTGGGAGATCAGGAGGATCAGGGAATTGACACAAATATAGCTGGAAAAAAATCAGATAAAAGAATTAAAAAAAATGAAGAAACCCTAAGAATCATGTGGGACTCTATCAAGAAGAATAACTTGCATGTGATTGGAGTCCCAGAACAGGGAGGGATAACAGAAAACACAGAGAGAATAGTTGAAGATCTGTTGGCAGAAAACTTCCCTGACATCATGAAAGACGAAAGGATATCTATCCAAGATGCACATCGAACCCCATTTAGATAGATCCCAAAAGAAAATCACCAAGACATATTATCATCAAACTTGCCAAAACCAAAGATAAAGAGAAAATTTTAAAAGCAGCCAGGGATAAAAGAAAGGTCTCCTACCAAGAAGAATCAATAAGAATATGTTCAGACTACCCAGCAAAAACCATGGAGTCAAGAAGGCAGTGGGATGACATATATAGAGCACTGAAGGAGAAAAACTGCCAGCCAAGGATCATATATCCAGGAAAACTCTCTCTGAAATATGAAGGCAAAATTAAGACATTTACAGATAAACACAAGCTTAGGGAATTTGCAAAAACCAAACCAAAGCTACAAGAAATACTGAAGGAAATTGGTCAGAAAACCAATAATATCAGATACCAGCACAACACGAGGTCGCAGAACAGAGCATCCTGATTTCAACTCAAATAGGGAAATCACAAAAACAAATTAAGATTAATTAAAAAAAAAAAAAAAAACACTCAAAACAGGGAATCATTGAAGTCAATATGTAAAAGATCGCAATAATCAAAAAGAGGGACTAAATACCGGTGGCATAGAACTGCCATATGGAGAGGGATACAAGGTGATATAGGACATTACAAGTTAGGTTTTTACTTAGAAAAATAGGGGTAAATATTAAGGTAACCACAAAGAGGTATAACAACTCCATAACTCAAAATAAAAACCAAGAAAAACATAATGACTCAGCAAACATAAAGTCAAATACTATGAAAATGAGGAGCACACAATTTACAAAGAAAAACATCTCAGCACAAAAAAGTAAGTGGAAAAATGAAATTGTCAACAACACACATAAAAAGGCATCAAAATGACAACACTAAACACATACTTATCTATAATTATGCTGAATGTAAATGGACTAAATGCACCAATAAAGAGACAGAGAGTCTCAGACTGGATAAAGAAACACGATCCGTCTGTATGCTGCCTACAAGAGACACACCTTAGGCTTAGAGACACAAACAAACTAAAACTCAAAGGATGGAAAAAAATATATCAAGCAAACAATAAGCAAAAAAGAAGAGGAGTAGCAATATTAATTTCTGACAAAATAGACTTTAAACTAAAATCCACCACAAAAGATAAAGAAGGACACTATATAATGATAAAAGGGATGATTGACCAGGAAGATATAACCATATTAAATATTTATGCACCCAATGACAGGGTTGCAAGATACATAAAACAAATTTTAACCGAACTGAAAAGTGAGATAGACATCTCCACAATTATAGTAGGAGACTTCAACACACCACTTTTGGAGAAGGACAGGACATCGAGTAAGAAGCTCAACAGAGACACGGAAGACCTAATTGCTACAATCAACCAACTTGACCTCATAGACTTATACAGAACACGCCACCCAACTGCTGCAAAGTATACTTTTTTTTCTAGCGCACATGGAACATTCTCTAGAATAGACCACATATTAGGTCATAAAACAAACCTTTGCAGAGTCCAAAACATCAAAATATTACAAAGCATCTTCTCAGACCATACGGCCATAAAAGTGGAAATCAAAAACAGAAAAATTGGGGAAAAGAAATCAAATACTTGGAAAATGAACAATACCCTGCTCAAAAAAGTCTGGGTTATAGAAGACATTAAGGAGGGAATAAAGAAATTCATAGAATGCAACGAGAATGAAAATACTTCCTATCAAAACCTCTGGGACACAGCAAAAGCAGTGCTCAGAGGCCAATTTATATCGATAAATGCACTCATACAAAAAGAAGAAAGAGCCAAAATCAGAGTTCTGTCCTTACAACCTGAACAAATAGAAAGTGAGCAACAAAAGAATCCATCAGGCACCAGAAGAAAACAAATAATAAAAATTAGAGCTGAACTAAATGAATTAGAGAACAGAAAAACAATTGAAAGAATTAACAAAGCCAAAAGCTGGTTCTTTGAAAAAATTAACAAAATTGATAAACCATTGGCCAGACTGACAAAAGAAATACAGGAAAGGAAATAAATAACCCGAATAAGAAACGAGATGGGCCACATCACAACCGACCCAACTGAAATTAAAAGAATCATATCAGATTATTACAAAAAATTGTACTCTACCAAATTTGCAAACCTAGAAGAAATGGATCAATTCCTAGAAAAACACTACCTACCTAAACTACCACAATCAGAAGTAGAACAACTAAATAGACCCATAACAAAAAAAGAGATTGAAATGGTAAGCAAAAAACTCCCATCAAAAAAAAGCCCTGGCCCAGATGGCTTTATTGCAGACTTCTACTAAACTTTCAGAGAAGAGTTAACACCACTACTACTAAAGGTATTTCAAAGCATAGAAAATGATGGAATACTACCTAACTCATTCTATGAAGCCACCATCTCCCTGATACCAAAACCAGGTAAAGACATCACAAAAAAAGAAAATTACAGACCTATATCCCTCATGAACATAGATGCAAAAATCCTCAACAAAATTCTAGCCAATGGAATTCAACAACATATCAAAAAAATAATCCACCATGACCAAGTGGGATTTATACCAGCTATGCAAGGCTGGTTTAATATTAGAAAAACCATTAATGTAATCAACCATATAAATAAAACAAAAACAAAAACCACATGATCTTATCAATTGATGCAGAAAAGGCATTTGACAAAATCCAACACCCATTTATGATAAAAACTCTCAGCAAAATAGGAATTGAAGGAAAATTCCTCAACACAATAAAGGGCATCTATACAAAGCCAACAGCCAATATCACTCTAAATGGAGAGAGCCTGAAAGCATTTCCCCTGAGAACGGGAACCAGACAAGGATGCCCTTTATCACCACTCTTATTCAGCATTGTGCTAGAGGTCCTAGCCAGGCCAATTAGGTTAGACAAAGAAATAAAGGGCATCCAGATTGGCAAGGAGGAAGTAAAAGTATCTCTATTTGCAGATGACATGATCTTATACACAGAAAACCCTAAGGAATCCTCCAGAAAACTTCTGAAACTAATAGAAGAGTTTGGCAGAGTCTCAGGTGATAAGATAAACATACAAAAATCAATTGGTTTTCTCTACATCAACAAAAAGAACATCGAAGAGGAAATCACCAAATCAATACCATTCACAGTAGCCCCCAAGAAGATAAAATACTTAGGAATAAATCTTACCAAAGATGTAAAAGACCTATACAAAGAAAACTACAAAGTACTACTACAAGAAACTAAAAAGGACCTATTTAAGTGGAAAAACAAACCTTGCTCATGGATAGGAAGACTTAACATAGTAAAAAAGTCTATTCTACCAAAAGCCATCTATACATACAATGCACTTCTGATCCAAATTTCAATGACATTTCAATTTATTTTTGGAGAAACAAATCACAAACTTCATATGGAAGGGGAAGAAGCCTCGGAGAAGTAAAGCATTACTGAAAAAGAAGAAAGTGGGAGGCCTCACTCTACCTGATTTTAGAACCTATTATTCAGCCACAGTAGTCAAAACAGCCTGGTACTGGTACAACAACAGGCACATAGACCAGTGGAACAGAATTGAGAACCTAGATATAAATCCATCCACATATGAGCAGCTGATATTTGACAAAGGCCCAGTGTCACTTAGTTGGGGAAAAGATAGTCTTTTTAACAAATGGTGCTGGCATAATTGGATATTCATTTGCAAAAAAATGGAACAGGACCCATACCTCACACCATGCACAAAAACTAATTCCAAGTGGAACAAAGACCTAAACATAAAGACTAAAACGATAAAGATCATGGGAGAAAAAATTAGAACAACCCTAGGAGCCCTAATACAAGGCATAAACAGAATACAAAACATTACCAAAAATGACGAAGAGAAACCAGATAACTGGGAGCTCCTAAAAATCAAACACCTATGCTCATCACCAAAAGAGTAAAAAGACCACAGACAGATTGGGAAAGAATTTTCAGCTATGACATCTCCGACCAGCACCTGATCTCTAAAATCTATATGATTCTGTTAAAACTCAACCACAAAAAGACAAACAACCCAGTCAAGAAGTGGGCAAAGGATATGAACACGGACTTCACGAAAGAAGATATTCAGGCAGCTAACAGACACATGAGGAAATGCTCCTGATCATTAGCCATTAGAGAAATGCAAATTAAAACCACGATGAGATTCCATCTCACTCCAACAAAAAGGCTGGCATTAATCCAAAAAACACAAAATAATAAATGTTGGAGAGGCTGCGGAGAGATTGGAACTCTTATACACTGCTGGTGGGAATGTAAAATGGTACAAACATTTTGGAAATCTACCTGGCATTGTCTTGAAAAGTTAGAAATAGAACTACCATACAACCCAGAAATCCTACTCCTTGGAATATACCCTAGAGAAATAAGAGCCTTTACAGGAACAGATATATGCACACCCATGTTTATTGCAGCTCTGTTTACAATAGCAAAAAGGTGGGAGCAACCAAGGTGTCCATCAATGGATGAATGGTTAAATAAATTGTGGTATATTAACACAATGGAATACTACGCATCGATAAAGAACAGTGACGAATCTGTGAAACATTTCCTAACATGGAGGAACCTGGAGGACATTATGCTGAGTGAAATTAGTCAGATGCAAAAGGACAAATATTGTATAAGACCACTATTATAAGATCTTGAGAAATACTATAAACTGAGAAGAACACATACTTTTGAGTTTAGGAGCCGGGGAGGGAGGGACGGTGGGAGAGGTTTATTTACCGATTAGTTAGTAGATAAGAACTACTTTAGGTGAAGGGAAGGACAATACTCAATACACGGAAGGTCAGCTCAACTGGACTGGACCAAAAGCAAAGAAGTTTCTGGGATAAACTGAATGCTTCAAAGGTCAGTGGAGCAAGGGCGGGGGTTTGGGGACTATGGCTTAAGGGGACTTCTAAGTCAATTGGCAAAATAATTCTATTATGAAGACATTCTGCATCCCACTTTGAAATGTGGTGTCTGGGGTCTTAAATGCTAACAAGCGGCCATCTAAGATGCATCAATTGGTCTCAACCCACCTGGATCAAAGGAGAGTGAAGAACACCTAGGTCACACGATAACTATGAGCCCAAGAGACAGAAAGGGCCACATGAACCAGGGACTTACATCATCCTGAGACCAGAAGAACTAGATGGTGCCCGGCCACAACTGATGACTGCCCTGACAGGGAGCACAACAGAGAACCCCTGAGGGAGCAGGAGATCAGTAGGATGCAGACCCCAAATTCTCATAAAAAGACCAGACTTAATGGTCTGACTGAGACTAGAGGAATCCTGGCAGTCATGGTCCCCAAACTTTCTGTTGGCCCAGGACAGGAACCATTTCCAAAGACAACTCATCAGACATGGAAGGGACTGGACGATGGGTAGGAGAGAGATGCTGATGAGGCGTGAGGTACTTGTATCTGGTGGACACTTGAGATTGTGTTGGCATCTCCTGTCTGGAGGGGAGATAGGAGGGTAGAGAGGGTTAGAAAGTGGCAAAATTGTCACGAAAGGAGAGACTGGAAGGGCTGACTCATTAGGGGAGAGTAAGTTGCAGTATGGAGTAAGGTGTATATAAGCTTATAGGTGACTGACTTGATTTGTAAACGTGCACTTAAAGCTCAATAAAAATTATTAAAAAAAAATCAAACCAAACAATGTTTCATCATAAGTCCTTGTTATACAATTGTGCTACTACATATATGCATTTCTTTGATTTAAATAGATAAATAAAAAAATGGTGTGGCAGCTTAAGTGCTCTTTTCAGAACTAGGGTGATTCATCACAGATTATAATACTTTTTCATGGTATAACATGTTTCTAGCCAATCATCTTTTCCTGTTTCTGATCTTGAAGAAGAAAGATCAAGAAATCCAGTTCTTAAAATGGCAGTTAGAATCACCCTGTGATTAGCAAGATAATACCCCTGTGACAAACTGACTGCTTTTTTGATGAAGACAGTAGCTCCCAAGTCATATTATCAATTAATTAATACAGGAGGTAGAAGGAATTATAAGAACTTTCTCTAATCAAAAAAAAAAAAAAAATGTCTCTTGGGGAACAGACAAAGTTAAAGCCTAGTGTATTTATTTATTTGAACATTTTATTGTGGTTTGGGTGAAAGCATACACAGCAAATTAGCTTCCCAATTTACAATTATACAAAGCTTGTTTCGTGACATTGATTGCAAACCCTGAATGTGTCAGCATTCTCCCCCCTTCTTTCCTGGGTTCCCTGTGTCCATTCCTCCAGGTTTCCTGCCCCTACCTTCCTTCTGAACTTTACTGTTGAGCAAATGCTGCCCTTTAGGTCTTGGACCGTTGATTATTCTGAGGTGTGCATTCTTCACTGGTGTTATTGTTCATTTTATACATCTGTCTATTGTATGGCTATATGTGATCTCTGAGAGTGAAGGGTCTAGTGTATTTCAATAGCTTGGCAGTGAGAGGAAGTAAGTTTCCTGAGTGTGGAAAAGAATGCAGAGTCTAATGAGCCAAAGATCAATGGTTGATTTTATTGAGGCTAGATTGTCTAACATATCTCTGGTCCTTTGTGCTTCTTTGAATATTGCTCCAAGTTTAAGTTGACTTAATTTCAAAACCAAGGAACTGAAAATGCTTTAAACAACTCAGTTATGTATTCATTTGTTATTAGGTGCCATTGAGTCAGTTCCAACTCATAGCGACCCCACGCACGACAGAATGAAACGCTGCCCAGGCCTGCACTATCCTCACAATTGTTCCTATGCTTGAGCCCACTGTTGCAGCCACTGTCAATCGAACTCATTGAGGGTCTTCCTCTTTTTCGATGACCCTCTACTTTACCAAGCATGATGTCCTTCTCCAGGGACTGATCACTCCTGACCACATGTCTAAAGTATGTGAGATGCAGTCTCGCCATGCTTGCTTCCAAGGAGCATTCTGGTTGTACTTCTTCCAAGACACATTTGTTTGTTCTTTTGGCAGTCCAGTATTCTTCGCCAACACCACAATTCAAAAGCGTTAATTCTTCTTTGGTCTTCCTTATTCATTGTCCAGCTTTTGCCTGCACATGAGGCAATCAAAAACACCATGGCTTGGGTCAGGCGCACCTTAGTCCTCAGGGTGACATCTTTGCTCTTTAACACTTTAAAGAGATCTCTTGCATCTCATTTGCTCAATGCATTGGGTCTTTTGATTTCTTGACTGCTGCTTCCATGGCTGTTGATTGTGGATCCAAGTAAAATGAAATCTTCGGCAAGCTTAATCTTTTCTCCATTTATCATGATGTTGCTTAATGGTTCAGTTGTGAGAATTTTTTATTTCTTTATATTTAGGTGTACTCCATACTGAAGGCTACAGTCATTGATTTTCATCAGTAAGTACTTCAAGTCCTCTTCACTTTCAGCAAGCAAGATTGTGTTATCTACATAACGCAGGTTGTTTTTTTTTTTTAACGTTTTTCTTTTTTATTAACTTTTATTAAGCTTCAAGTGAACGTTTACAAATCCAATCAGTCTGTCACATATAAGTTTACATACATCTCACTCCCTACTCCCACTTACTCTCCCCGTCTTGAGTCAGCCCTTTCAGTCTCTCCTTTCTTGACAATTTTGCCGCCTTCCCTCTCTCTCTGTCCTCCCATCCCCCCTCCAGACAAGAGTTGCCAACACAATCTCAAGTGTCCACCTGATATCATTAGCTCACTCTTCATCAGCGTCTCTCTCCCACCCGCTGACCAGTCCCTTTCATTTCTGATGAGTTGTCTTCGGGGATGGTTCCTGTCCTGTGTCAACAGAAGGTCTGGAGAGCATGGCCGCTGGGATTCCTCCAGTCTCAGTCAGACCATTAAGTTTGGTCTTTTTATGAGAATTTGGGGTCTGCATCCCACTGATCTCCTGCTCCCTCAGGGGTCCTCTGCTGTGCTCCCTGTCAGGGCAGTCATCGATTGTGGCCGGGCACCAACTAGTTCTTCTGGTCTCAGGATGATGTAGGTCTCTGGTTCATGTGGCCCTTTCTGTCTCTGGGGCTCTTAGTTGTCGTGTGGCCTTGGTGTTCTTCATTTTCCTTTGCTCCAGGTGGGTTGATACCAATTGCTGCATCTTAGATGGCCGCTTGTTAGCATTTAAGACCCCAGACGCCACATTTCAAAGTGGGATGCAGAATGATTTCATAATAGAATTATTTTGCCAATTGACTTAGAAGTCCCCGCAAACCATGTTCCCCAGACCCCCGCCCTTGCTCCGCTGACCTTTGAAGCATTCATTTTATCCCGGAAACTGCTTTTGGTCCAGTCCAATTGAGCTGACCTTCCATGTATTGAGT
This sequence comes from Loxodonta africana, assembly GCF_030014295.1. Classification (NCBI taxonomy): domain Eukaryota; kingdom Metazoa; phylum Chordata; class Mammalia; order Proboscidea; family Elephantidae; genus Loxodonta; species Loxodonta africana. The sequence goes on along the minus strand of NC_087349.1, from coordinate 70,584,164 downwards.
GTTGTCTTTCCCTTCACCTAAAGCAGTTCTTATCTACTGATTGACCAATAAAAAACCCTCTCCCACCCTCCCTTCCTCCCCGCCTCGTAACCACAAAAGTATGTGTTCTTCTCAGGTTTACTATTACTCAAGATCTTATAATAGTGGTCTTATACAATATTTGTCCTTTTGCCTCTGACTAATTTCGCTCAGCATAATGCCTTCCAGGTTCCTCCATGTTATGAAATGTTTCACAGATTCGTCACTGTTCTTTATCGATGCGTAGTATTCCATTGTGTGAATATACCACAATTTATTTACCCATTCATCCGTTGATGGACACCTTGGTTGCTCCCACCTTTTTGCTATTGTAAACAGAGCTGCGATAAACATGGGTGTGCATATATCTGTTTGTATGAAGGCTCTTGTATCTCTAGGGTATATTCCCAGGAATGGGATTTCAGGGTTGTATGGTAGTTCTATTTCTAACTGTTTAAGATAACGCCAGATAGATTTCCAAAGTGGTTGTACCATTTTACATTCCCACCAGCAGTGTATAAGAGTTCCAATCTCTCCGCAGCCTCTCCAACATTTATAATTTTGTGTTTTTTGGATTAATGACAGCCTTGTTGGAGTGAGATGGAATCTCATTGTAGTTTTAATTTGCATTTCTCTAATGGCTAATGATCGAGGGTGTTTTCTCATGTATCTGTTAGCTGCCTGAATATCTTCTTTAGTGAAGTACCTGTTCATATCCTTTGCCCACTTCTTGATTGGGTTGTTTGTCTTTTGTGGTTGAGTTTTGACAGAATCATATAGATTTTAGAGATCAGGCGCTGGTCGGAGATGTCATAGCTGAAAACTCTTTCCCAGTCTGTAGGTGGTCTTTTTACTCTTTTGGTGAAGTCTTTAGATGAGCATAGGTGTTTGATTTTTAGGAGCTCCCAGTTATCTGGTTTCTCTTCGTCATTTTTGGTAATGTTTTGTATTCTGTTTATGCCTTGTATTAGGGCTCCTAGGGTTGTTCCAATTTTTTCTCCCATGATCTTTATCGTTTTAGTCTTTATGTTTAGGTCTTTGATCCACTTGGAGTTAGTCTTTGTGCATGGTGTAAGGTATGGGTCCTGTTTCATTTTTTTGCAAATGAATATCCAGTTATGCCAGCACCATTTGTTAAAAAGGCTTTCTTTTCCCCAATTAATTGACACTGGTCCTTTGTCAAATATCAGCTGCTCATACGTGGATGGATCTATGTCTGGGTTCTCAATTCTGTTCCATTGGTCTATATGCCTGTTGTTGTACCAGTACCAGGCTGTTTTGACTACTGTGGCTCTAAAATAGGTTCTGAAATCAGGTAAAGTGAGGCCTCCCACTTTCTTCTTCTTTTTCAGTAGTGCTTTGCTTATCCGGGCCTTCTTTCCCTTCCATATGAAATTGGTGATTTGTTTCTCTATCCCCTTAAAATATGACATTGGAATTTGGATCGGAAGTGCGTTAAATGTATAGATGGCTTTGGGTAGTATAGACATTTTTACTATGTTAAGTCTTCCTATCCATGAGCAAGGTATGTTTTTCCACTTAAGTATGTCCTTTTGAATTTCTTGTAGTAGAGCTTTGTAGTTTTCTTTGTATAGGTCTTTTACATCCTTGGTAAGATTTATTCCTAAGTATCTTATCTTCTTGGGGGCTACTGTGAATGGTACTGATTTGGTGATTTCCTCTTCGGTGTTCTTTTTGTTGATGTAGAGGAATCCAAGTGATTTTTGTATGTTTATTTTATAACCTGAGACTCTGCCAAACTCTTCTATTAGTTTCAGTAGTTTTCTGGAGGATTCCTTAGGGTTTTCTGTGTATATAATCATGTCATCTGCAAATAGTGATAACTTTACTTCTTCCTTGCCAATCCGGATACCTTTTATTTCTTTGTCTAGCCTAATTGCCCTGGCTAGGGCTTCAAGTACGATGTTGAATAAGAGCGGTGATAAAGGGCATCCTTGTCTGGTTCCCGTTCTCAAGGGAAATGCTTTCAGGTTCTCTCCATTTAGAGTGACATTGGCTGTTGGCTTTGCATAAAAAAAAAAAAAAAAATGCCCTTTATTATGTTGAGGAATTTTACTTCAATTCCTATTTTGGTAAGAGTTTTTATCATAAATGGGTGTTGGACTTTGTCAAATGCCTTTTCTGCATCTATTGATAAGATCATGTGGTTTTTATCTTTTGTTTTATTTATGTGATGGATTACATTAATGGTTTTTCTGATATTAAACCAGCCTTGCATACCTGGTATAAATCCCACTTGATCAGGGTGAATTATTTTTTTGATGTGTTGTTGGATTCTATTGGCTAGAATTTTATTAAGGATTTTTGCATCTATGTTCATGAGGGATATAGGTCTAAAATTTTCTTTTTTTGTAATGTCTTTACCTGGTTTTGGTATCAGGGAGATGGTGGCTTCATAAAATGAGTTGGGTAGTATTCCGTCATTTTCTATGCTTTGGAATACCTTCAGAAGTAGTGGTGTTAACTCTTCTCTGAAAGTTTTGTCAAACTCTGCAGTGAAGGCGTCCGGGCCAGGGCTTTTTTTTTGTTGGGAGTTTTTTGATTACCGTTTCAATCTCTTCTTTTGTTATGGGTCTATTTAGTTGTTGTACTTCTGAATGTGTTAGTTTAGGTAGGTAGTGTTTTTCCAGGAATTCATCCATTTCTTCTAGGTTTTCAAATTTGTTAGAGTACAATTTTTCATAATAATCTGAAATGATTCTTTTAATTTCATTTGGTTCTGTTGTGATGTGGTCCTTCTCGTTTCTTATTCGGATTATTTGTTTCCTTTCCTGTATTTCTTTAGTCAGTCTGGCCAATGGCTTATCAATTTTGTTAATTTTTTCAAAGAACCAGCTTTTGGCTTTGTTAATTCTTTCAATTGTTTTTCTGTTCTCTAATTCATTTAGTTCAGCTCTAATTTTTATTATTTGTTTTCTTCTGGTGCCTGATGGATTCTTTTGTTGCTCACTTTCTATTTGTTCAAGTTGTAGGGACAGTTCTCTGATTTTGGCTCTTTCTTCTTTTTGTATGTGTGCATTTATCGATATAAATTGTCCTCTGAGCACTGCTTTTGCTGTGTCCCAGAGGTTTTGATAGGAAGTATTTTCATTGTCTTTGCTTTCTAAGAATTTCCTTATTCCCTCCTTGATGTCTTCTATAACCCAGTCTTTTTTCAGGAGGGTATTGTTCATTTTCCAAGTGTTTGATTTCTTTTCCCTAGTTTTTCTGTTATTGATCTCTAGTTTTATTGCCTTGTGGTCTGAGAAGATGCTTTGTAATATTTCGATGTTTTGGACTCTGCAAAGGTTTGTTTTATGACCTAATATGTGGTCTATTCTAGAGAATGTTCCATGTGCGCTAGAAAAAAAAAGTATATTTTGCAGCAGTTGGGTGGAGAGTTCTGTATAAGTCAATGAGGTCAAGTTGGTTGATTGTTGTAATTAGATCTTCCGTGTCTCTGTTGAGCTTCTTACTGGATGTCCTGTCCTTCTCCGAAAGTGGTATGTTGAAGTCTCCTACTATAATTGTGGAGGTATCTATCTCACTTTTCAATTCTGTTAAAATTTGATTTATGTATCTTGCAGCCCTGTCACTGGGTGCATAAATATTTAATATGGTTATGTCTTCCTGATCAATTGTCCCTTTTATCATTATATAGTGTCTTTCTTTATCCTTTGTGGTGGATTTAAGTCTAAAGTCTATTTTGCCAGAAATTAATATTGCTACTCCTCTTCTTTTTTGCTTATTGTTTGCTTGATATATTTTTTTCCATCCTTTGAGTTGTAGTTTCTTTGTGTCTCTAAGTCTAAGGTGTGTCTCTTGTAGGCAGCATACAGATGGATCGTGTTTCTTTATCCAGCCCGTGACTCTCTGTCTCTTTATTGGTGCATTCAGTCCATTTACATTCAGCGTAATTATAGATAAATAAGTTTTTAGTGGTGTCATTTTGATGCCTTTTTATGTGTGTTGTTGACAATTTCATTTTTCCACATACTTTTTTGTGCTGAGGCGTTTTTCTTAGTAAATCGTGAGATCCTCATTTTCATAGTGTTTGACTTTATGTTAGTTGAGTCGTTATGTTTTTCTTGGTTTTTATCTTGAGTTATAGAGTTGTTATACCTTTTTGTGGTTACCTTATTATTTACCCCTATTTTTCTAAGTAAAAACCTAACTTGTATTGTTCTATATCGCCTTGTATCACTCTCCATCTGGCAGTTCAGTGCCTCCTGTATTTAGTCCCTCTTTTTGATTATTTTGATCTTTTACGTATTGACTTCCATGATTCCCTGTTATGTGTATTTTTTTTTAATTAATCTTAATTTGTTTGTTTTTGTGATTCCCCTATTTGAGTTGATATCAGGACGTTCTGTTTTGTGACCTTGTGTTGTGCTGATATCTGATATTATTGGTTCTCTGACCAAACAATATCCTTTAGTATTTCTTGTAGCTTTGGTTTGGTTTTTGCAAATTCTCTAAACTTGTGTTTATCTGTAAATATCTTAATTTCTCCTTCATATTTCAGAGAGAGTTTTGCTGGATATATGATCCTTGGCTGGCAGTTTTTCTCCTTCAGTGTTCTGTATATGTCGTCCCATTCCCTTCTTGCCTGCATGGTTTCTGCTGAGTAGTCTGAACTTATTCTTATTGATTCTCCCTTGAAGGAAACCTTTCTTTTCTCCCTGGCTGCTTTTAAAATTTTCTGTTTATCTTTGGTTTTGGTGAGTTTGATGATAATATGTCTTGGTGTTTTTCTTTTTGGATCAATCTTAAATGGGATTCGATAAGCATCTTGGATAGATATCCTTTCGTCTTTCATGATGTCAGGGAAGTTTTGTGTCAGGAGTTCTTCAACTATTTTCTCTGTGTTTTCTGTCCCCCCTCCCTGTTCTGGGACTCCAATCACCCGCAGGTTATCCTTCTTGATAGAGTCCCACATGATTCTTAGGGTTTCTTCATTTTTTTTAATTCTTTTATCTGATTTTTTTTCAGCTATGTTGGTGTTGATTCCCTGGTCCTCCAGATGTCCCAGTCTGCATTCTAATTGCTCGAGTCTGCTCCTCTGACTTCCTATTGCCTTGTCTAATTCTGTAATTTTATTGTTAATCTTTTGGATTTCTACATGCTGTCTCTCTATGGATTCTTGCAACTTATTAATTTTTCCACTATGTTCTTGAATAATCTTTTTGAGTTCTTCAACACTTTTATCAGTGTGTTCCTTGGCTTCTTCTGCAGTTTGCCTTATTTCATTTGTGATCTCTTGAAGCATTCTGTAAATTAGTTTTTTATATTCTGTATCTGATAATTCCAGGATTGTATCTTCATTTGGGAAAGATTTTGATTCTTTTGTTTGGGGGGTTGGAGAAGCTGTCATGGTCTGCTTCTTTAAGTGGTTTGATATGGATTGTTGTCTCCGAGCCATCACTGGGAAACTAGTTTTTCCAGAAAATCCGCTAAAAAAAAAATGCAGTCAGATCCCTATCAGAGTTCTCCCTCTGGCTCAGGCTATTCGGATGTTAATGAAGCCGCCTGGGGAGGGTGGGGGAGGGAACAGAGAGATAGGAGAGTAGCACCTCAGAATATAGCCAGAGTTGCTTGTCTTGCTTGGAATGACTATTATATCTGAGATTCCCGCGAGGCGCGTCGCCTATGTGTGCTGGCTGTGTGGAGATTGCCCCCGGGGGGTCTGGCCCGCTGGAGTCAAGGTCAGATCCTCCGCTTCCAGCCCCACGCCCAGCATCAAGGCTCCCCTACTGGGACGGTGCACTCTCGACTCCAAAATCAGTCTCTGTCTCCCGGAGACTTCTCGTCCCTCCAGCCGCGTTGCCGTGCCTCCCCCGAGAACCAGCTGGGCCGCCTCCCTGGGTTCGTTCAGGTGGGTTGAGCAGCTCCCCGTGCTTGTGCCGTGACCAAGTGTCCCGGCTGGGATGCTGTTCTCCCCGCTCCAATACCAGTCGCTGCCTCCCGGGTACTTCTCCTACCTGCTGCGTCCCATGCCGCCTGCCCGAATCGGCTGGGCCCCCTCCCGGGGTTACTTCAGGGGGGTGGAGCAGCTCTCCGTGTTTATGCCATACCTGCATCCAGTCCAAATCCCGGCGGGATGGTTCCCTGGCTGGGACGCTGCTCACCCCGTTCCAAGACCTGTCACTGCCTCCCGGGGACTTCTTCTACCGGCTGCGTCCCACGCCGCCCGCGGAACCGGCTGGTCCCCCTCCCGGGGTTAGTTCAGGGGGGTGGAGCATCTCTCTGTGCTTGTGCCATACCTGACTGGTACCCTGGCTCCAGGCTCTGAAAACAATCGCTGCTTCCCCGTATTAGTTCGTTCTCCGTCTCTAAATCTGTGTTTGTTGTTCAGGGTTCGTAGATTGTTATGTATGTGATCGATTCACTTGTTTTTCCATGTCTTTGTTGTAAGAGGGATCCGAGGTAGCATCTGCCTAGTCCACCATCTTGGCTCCGCCCCTACATAACGCAGGTTGTTAAGGAGTCTTCCTCCAATCATGATGCTCCATTCTTCATATAGTCCAGCTTCTCGGATTATTTCCTCAGCATACAGATTGAATAAGTATGGTGAAAGTATACAACCCTGACACACACCTTTCGTGCCTTGAAATCATGCAGTATCCCTTTACTCTGTTCAAACAACTGCCTCTTGATCCATGTACAGATTCCTCATGAGCACAATTAAGTGTTCTGGAATTCCCATTCTCCAAGATGTTATCCATAATTTGTTATGATCCACACAGTTGAATACCTTAGCATAGTCAATAAAACACAGGTAAACATCTTTCTGGTATTCCCTGCTTATAGCCAGGATCCATCTGACTTCAGCAATGATATCACTGGTTCCATGTCCTCTTCTACGAGCTTGAATTTCTGGCAGTTCCCTGTCAATATACTGCTACAGCTGCTTTTGAATGATCTCCAGCAAAATTTTGCTTGCATGAGGTACTAATGATAAAAATAAAAAAAATAATTTTTTTTTTTGATACTGTTGAATAATTTCTGCTTTGGGTTGGATCACCTTTCTTTGGAATAGGCATAAATGTGGATCTCTTCCAGTTGGTTGGTCAGGTAGCTGTCTTCCAAATTTCTTGGCAGTGCTGTATTTGTTTGTTTAAACACCTCAATTGATATTCTGTGTATTCCTCGGGGCGTTGTTTTTAGCCAGTGCCTTCAGTGCAGCTTGGACTTCTTCCTTCAGTACCATCAGTTCCTGATCATATGTTACTTCCTCAAATGGATGAACACTGACCATTTCTTTTTGGTATAGTGACTCTGCGTATTCTTTCCATCTTCTTTTCATGTTCCCTGCGTTGTTTAGCGTTTTCCCCTTAGAATCCTTCAGTAATGCAACTTGAGCCTTGAATTATTTCTTCAGTTCCTTCAGCTTGAGAAATGCTGAGTGTGTTCTTCCCTTTTGGTTTTCTATCCCCAGATTTTTGCACGTGTATCATAATGCTTTACTTTGTCTTCTTGAGCCACCCATTGAAATCTTCTTTTCAGCTCTTTTACTTCATCACTTTTTCCTTTTGCTTCAGCTACTCAATGTTCAAGAGTAAGTTTCAGAGTCTCTTCTGACATTCATTTAGGTCTTTTCTTTCTCTCGTGTCTTTTTAATGACCTCTTGCTTTCTTCATGTATGATGTCCTTGATGTAGTTTCGCCATTTGGGTGGTCTTTGATCATTAGTGTTGAAGGCATCAAATCTATTCTTGAAATGGTCTCTAAGTCCAGGTGGGATATACTTAAGGTCACACTTGGCTCTCGTGGACTTTTCCTAATTTTCTCCAGTTTTAACTTGAACTTGCATATGAGTAATTGATGATCTGATCTGCAGTTGGCCCCTGGCCTCATTCTGACTGATGATATTGAGTTTTTCCATCATCTCTTTCCACAGATGTAGTCAGTTTGATCCCTGTGTATTCCACCTGGTGAGGTCCATTTGTATAGTCACCACTTATGTTGGTAAAAAAAAGGTATTTGCAATGAAGAAGTCCTAGAACTTGCAAAATCCTATTCTGTGATCGCTGGCATCATTTCTATCACCGAGGCTGTAATTTCCAACTACTGATTCTTTTTCTTTGCTTCCCACCTTCCCATTCCAATCACTAGTAATTATCAGTGCATCCTGATTGCACGTTTGATCAATTTCAAACTGCAGAAGCTGGTAAAAACCTTCAATTTCTTCATCTTTAGCCTTAGTGGTTGGTATGTAAATTTGAATAATAGTAATATTAACTGGCCTTCCTTGTTGTTGTTGCTGTTGTTAGGTGCCGTCCAGTCAGCTCTGACTCATAGCAGCCCTATGCACACCAGAACGAAACACTGCCCAGTATTGCGCCATCCTTACAATTGTTGTTATACATGAGTTCATTGTTGCAGCCACTGTGTCAGTCCACCTCATTGAGAGTCTTTCTCTTTTCCGCTGACCCTGTACTTTGCCAAGCATGATGTCCTTTTCCAGGGACTGTTCCCGCGATTACATGTCCAAAATATGTAAGACACAGTCTCACCATCCTTGCTTCTAAGGAGCATTCTAGTTGTACTTCGTCCAAGACAGATTTGTTTGTTCTTTTGGCAGTCTTTGGTATGTTCAATATTCTTCACCAACACCACAATTCAGAGGCGTCAATTCTTCTTTGGTCTTCCTTATTCATTGTCCAGTTTTCACATGCATATGATGCAATTGAAAATACCATGGCTTGGGTCAGGCACACCTTAGTCTTCAAGGCAACATCTTTGCTTTTCAACACATTAAAGAGGTCCTTTGCAGCAAATGTACCCAATGCAATGCATCACTTGATTTCTCGACTCCTGCTTCCATGGCTGTTGATTGTGGATCCAAGTAAAATGAAATCCTTGACAACTTCAATCTTTTCTCCGTTTATCATGATGCTGCTCACTGGTTCAGTTGTGAGGATTTTTGTTTTCTTTATGTTGAGCTGTAATCCATACTGAAGGCTGTGGTCTATGATCTTCATCAGTAAGTGCTTCAAGTCCTTTTCACTTTCAGCAAGCAAGGTTGTATCATCTACATAATGCAGGTTGTTGATGAGTCTTCCTCCAATTCTGATACCCTGAACTTCTTCATATAGTCCAGCTTCTTGGGTTATTTGCTCAGCATACAGATTGAATAGGTATGGTGAAAGAATACAACCCTGATGCACAACATTCTTAACTTCAAACCAATCAGTATCCCCTTGTTCTGGCTGAACAACTGCCTCTTGATCTATGTAAAGATTCCTCATGAGCACAATTAAGTGTTCTGGAATTCCATTCTTTGCAATATTATCCATAATTTATTATGATTCACACAGTCGAATGCCTTTGCATAGTCCATAAAACACAGGTAAACATCCTTCTGGTATTCTCTGCTTTTAGCCAGGATCCATCTGACATCAGCAATGATATCCCTGGTTCCACGTCCTCTTCTGAAACCAGCCTGAATTTCTGGCAGTTCCCTGTAGATATACTGCTGTAGCCGCTTTTGAATGATGTTCAGCAAAACTTTGCTTGCATGTGATATTAATGATACTGTTCTATAATTTCCACATTCAGTTGGATCACCTTTCTTGAGAATAGGCATAAATATAGATCTCTTCCAGTCAGTTGGCCAGGAAGCTGTCTTCCATATTTCTTGACATAGACGAGTGAGCACCTCCAGCCCTGCATCTGTTTGTTGAAACATCTCAATTGATATTTCGTCAATTCCTGAAGCCTTGTTTTTCACCAATGCCTTCAGAGCAGCTTGGACTTCTTCCTTCAGTACCATCAGTTCCTGATCATACGCTACCTCTTGAAATGGCTGAACATCGACTAATTCTTTTTGGTATAATGACTCTGTGTATTCTTTCCATCTTCTTTTGATGCTTCTTGCATCGTTTAATATTTTCCCCATAGAATCCTTCACTATGGCAGCTTGAGGCTTGAATTTTTCCTCAGTTCTTTCGGCCTGAGAAAAGCTGAGTGTGTTCTTCCCTTTTGTTTTCCTATCTTCAGCTCTTTGCGTATGTCATTTTAATACTTTACTTTGTCTTCTCGAGCCACCCTTTGAAATCTTCTGTTCCGTTTTTACTTCATCATTTCTTCCTTTTTCTTTAGCTGCTCAACACTCCTGAGCAAGTTTCAGAGTCTCCTCTGACATCCACCTTGGTCTTCTTATCTTTCTTTCCTGTCTTTTCAATAGTGTCTTGCTTTCTTCATGTATGATGTCCTTGATGTCATTCCACAACTCATTTGGTCTTCAGTCACTAGTGTTCGATGCATCAAATTTAACCTTGAGATGGTCTCTAAATTCAGGTGACATATACTCAAGGTCATATTTTGGCTTTTGTGGACTTGTGTTGATTTTTTTCAGTTTCAGCTTGAACTTGCTTATGAGCAATTGATGGTCTGTTCCACAGTTGGCCCCTGGCCTTGTTCTAACTGATGGTATTGAGCTTTTCCATTGTCTCTTTCCACAGATGTAGTCAATTTGGTTTCTGTGTGTTTCATCTGGCAAGGTCCACGTGTATAGTTGACGTTTATCTTGGTGAAAGAAGGTATTTGGTAGACCAGTTAATATGACTATTATTCAAATTTACGCACCAACCACTAAGGCCAAAGATGAAGAAATAGAAGATTTTTATCAGCTGCTGCAGTCTGAAATTGATCAAACATGCAATCACGGTGCATTGATAATTACTGGTGATTGGAATGGGGAAGTTGGAAACAAAAAAGATGGATCGGTAGTTGGAAAATAAGGCCTTGGTGATAGAAACAATGCCGGAGATCAAATGATAGAATTTTGCAAGACCAACGATTTCTTCATTGCAAATACCTTTTTTCACCTTTGCCTTCCTTGTAAGTGTATGGATATTATCCTATCACTGACAGCTTTGTACTTCAGGATAGATCTGGAAATGTTGTTTTTGACAATGAACGCAATATCATTCCTCTTCAAGTTGTCATTCCCAGCATAGTAGACTATACGATTGCCTGATTAAAAATGACCAATACCCGTCCAGTTCAGCTCACTAAGGCCTAGGATACTGATATTTATGTGTTCCACTTCATTTTTGACAGTTTCCAATTTTCCTATTTTCATACTTCATATATTCCCTGCTCTGATTATCAATTGATGTTTTTAGCTGTTTCTTCTTATTTTGAGTCGTACCACATCAGCTAATGAAGATCCAGAAAGCTTGACTCCATTCACGTCATTAAGGTAGACTCTACTTTGAGGAGGCAGTTCTTCCAGAGTCGTATTTTGAGTGACTTCCAACCTGAGGGATGCATCTTTAGGCACTATATTAGGCAATGTTCTGCAGCTATTCATAAGGTTTTCACTGGCTAATTCTTTTCAGAAGTAGGCTGCACTTGCTTATATTTGAGAAAAGTCTCCAGCCCTTTCTTTCATTTACAGTTGAAAATTTGAGTGAAGTTTGTCTGTGGTAAAATAACCAGCCCATTGGACTAGCCTTGAACTTTCCAAATCAAGTACATGCAGAAAATTAACCAATTTTTACAGTGGATAATAAATATCAGAATCTACCTGAAAAGATAACCTTTAAATCATTGGTTTCCAAACAACTGTTTGGCCATAAATACCATCATTTAAAATTTTTTGAGACTGTGTTAATTATACATATGCATTTATTTATAAGTTTATATATATATTCTACGTATTATCTCATGATTAAATATAATGAAATTTTAATTTCATTCTAATTTGAGATTTTTTAAAAAATCTAAGTTCTAATATTCTTTTTCTTCCCTTCAAGGGATTGCTTTGTGTTATGCCTGGAGAGTGTTGCCTCCATTTTGAAGAACAACGTTCTGATCTAAAATTACCTCTTAATTCCACAGAGCCAGTTTGTGTCTGTTTAGCAACAGCTGTGTTTTTACTACAATTAGCATGGTTTCTCAAGGGGTGGATCAATAACCAAAGGGAATCCTGCATGTTGCCATAATTTCCAAGATAAAGTACTAGGAAGAAGGCTCAAATTCCCAACCATCTGTAATAATGTGCTATAAAGCCCAAGAAGATCACTCAGAAATCTACCCATTTATTTATAGAATTTGCCACCTAGAAAATTCTGGATTGATATGATATAGCCAAACCAATGCATCATCAAACCTTAAATAAGCCACAGGAAAATATCACTGGCACAGTCTCAGTTTGGAGAAAATTATAGTTGTTGAGCTACCTGGTTTCAAAGGCCTGCCTTGTACAGCTTGGTCATCACAAGGAATGAGGGAACCCAGTCTGGTTAAAGAACAGCCTTTTTTTTTTTTTTTTTTCCTTACCTTTGCTCTTCTATCGCTACCATGTTAAGGCCAGAACAAAAGGCAATATAGCAAAAAGCTACAATTCCAAATAAATAAATAAAGGGTAAAGTAAGAGATGCCACTGGGATTCTTAGGAGGCTAATACCCCTGGAGATGAGTTGTTTTTCCTTACTGCTAAAATGTACACTCATATTTAGCACAAAGTTACAAAATGACAATACACTTATTGCTGTTTTAAATGAAAATATTTCACTTGTTTCTAGATGAACAATTGTTCTCAATTTTGATACGTAAAGTAACAATAAAACCAAAGAAAATTTACATTAAAAGTTTAAGTGATAGAGAAAAATTTTAATACTTTAAACAAGGCAGTGATGAGCAATCACTGGCAAAACCTATTAACTCTATAGTTCTCTTTGACCAAAGATAAAGGTTCAATAATGAGGCCTGGAATTAAGGAAGTAAAAAGGAAAACAGCAAGTAGCATACAGACACATTCTGAGTTGAGGATTAAAGGAAAAATGAAACAAATAGGGACTTATTTCTTGAGAGTGTTGAGGAAAGTTATTTTTTTATTAATAAGGGCAAGGGACAGAAGGCTAAGAGGTCTGGTCATGAGAATCATCTTGGATATGTTTGCCAAAAGGAGTTTTATCCTCTGGCCATGTTAGTAGACCCATCCCTTCTGTTTAGCGTTAATGATGTTTCCCACCCAAATCAACCAAGCAAACTAACTGCAAACACACATTCTGATCTAAAGAAAAAAAAAAAAAAGCCATTTTTCTCCAACTCTAGGATCCAGATTTAGTGCTTAGTTTGTGTGTGACTTAGAACTTCTTTCTGTGCCCTGCTGAACAAAGAGTCATCTACTCAGGATTTCATTTTTACATCTCCTTAAGCAGACTCTTTAAAGGGCTAAAAATAAACCCACTGCTGTCCTTTAAAGGGCTAGAGGTATATTTACTTTCTAATATGCATTAAGTAACTCACCTTCAAATGTAGAAATAGCAACTGTCAGTTTTAGCTCTAAATAAACTTTTATTTTCTTTGTCTCTACACATATGCTGTACTTTTTATCTTAGGAATTGGTTTGATATAGCAGGAAAACAATGGTGTTGATTTGCAAACAAAATACAATTGTGCTTATTAGAATGCTTAGCAAACTATTACTTGCCACAAGATAATATAGCTATTGTTATTTTACCTTTAATATTTGTTTCAAAGAGTTGCCTTATTAAGACATACGTGCACATATACACATACGTGTACTCTCCAACATGGAAGCCACTAGCCACATATGCCTCTTGAGTATTTAAAATGCAGCTACTCTGAGTTGAGATGTGCAGTACATTTAACATAAACAGCAGATTTCAAAATCTTAGTATCTAAAAAAGAATGTAAAATAGCATATTAACTTTTTTATATTTATTACATTTTTATATAATATTATGTTGAATAGGTTACATTAAAATATTTTAGCAAAATCAATTTCACCTGCTTACTTTTTTATGTAGCTACAAAGAAATGCAAAATTATATAAGTGACTCACATTATCTTTCTATTAAACATTTCTCTGGCAAGAGCAGCTCAGGAAAACTTATTCTTAAACCATCCAATGTTCAGTGTAGTGTGGGGTAAGAATAAAACAAGGACTGAGTAGAAGTAATGCCAATTTTTGAAGATGGTTCTGCTACCCAAGTAGAGGGAGTAGGAGTCCATCTGACTGGGTCTGTAACAAGAGTGTGGTGGTCCTGAATAAACTGATGAATGCTTTTCTAATTGATTTTTTTGGCAATGGTAGAGCATCTAAATGATGAAAGAGATCGGAGTCTCTGTAGCATTTCCATTAATTAACACTGGGGAAAAAAACATTGCCATTCCACTGTTTTTGGACTGAACTGAAGAAATGGGAATTAATGAGGTTCATTTCCACACTGAGCTGCCCTGGGTCTTGAAGGAAGCAGAAAGCAATGGAAGTACATAATTACTTGAGTTAAAGAGAAATGCCCATGGGATCTAGCTTAGTTTTAGTGTGATTTGAAAGGGAAGCTTTTGTACATACTTAATTTGATGTAGGTGGCTTGTGGTAGGGGTGAGAGCTGAAAGAGATAATGCCCTTTGTGAAAATGTATTTACCAGATATAAATGGAAATGCATATTCAGATGCTTTGTTCAGAAAAATTAGAAACTAGTTTCCACTCTGTCCCCTGGCTCCACAGTGTTAAGTCCAGCAACTAAAATAAGCACTAGCATTCTCTCTTTGTTCAAGGTTTTTATGAGGATAGAAGTATCAGCTGAAAACCAGGGGTTTCAAACCATATGTGTATATATATACATGTATAGCGAGAGAGAGAGAAAGAAAACAGTTATGCCCTTTTAAGACTTATTTTCATGACTTCTTCACCATTTTTATAGGCATCTATTAATTTATTTATAATTTATAATGCTTTTTGTCTTAACACTCCTACTTAGACTTCAAATTTAGGGTTTTTTTTTTGCTGCCTTTTAATCATATAACAGATATTTTACAAAATTAACTCAGTTTAGGATCAGTTAACTAGAGCAAACCTTTCATGTAAAAGACCCTACCTTTATTCCCATCACTTTCCTTCTGCAAAAGTCATATATCATGTTGCTTATGATGAATAATCTAAAAAAAAATATGGACAAAAGTATAAGATGAATGATATGTGTCACTCATGGAAGGGAAACAAAATATAGCTTATCAAGCAAAAATTAAATAACTAAAAATATCTAATTAACAGTGACATTTTCAAGGACCGCTGTGCAACATGGCAGTGTTTGTCTTAGTCTGCGAGAGAGCTTATAGAACTTTTCAGAGTCCACTGAGTAAAGTACAGGAATAGGTTCAAGAATATTAATATGTTTAAAGAGACGTTGATAATGGTTAGAACATCACTCATGGAGCTATACAAACTAAAAAGTATACAGAAGTATGAGCTCAGGAAGCTGTATGCCTTAAACCGTATTGTAGTTAATTATTTCAGTGGCCAGTTTTGCGACCTCATGTAAGTACTTAATTTCCCATCCTGCTTTTTGCGTTTAAACAGGCATTTATCCAAATTATTACTTATAATAACAAAATTTTCAGTTACTCTAAGTATTTATTGTAAAGGTATGTCATAATTCAATAAATCACTTTATTCTTGAGGACTTAGATTGTTTCCAAAATTGTCACTTTAAATGCCACTTTGAAATACAGCTTTAGGCATAAATCTATTTTGTTATACAGGATTATTTGGAGGAATTTCCAGAATTGGAATTGTTGAGTGAAAGGTGTGTATATGTTAAGAATTTTGGTACTACAAAGTGGCTTTCCAAATAGTGGTATATATTTTCGAGTGTCTCTTTCACCACATAAACATCAACATTGGACTTTTTAATGTTTCTGACTTAAATAATTATATAATTAAACCATATTATCTAGTTTTTGAATTGTTTATTGGATTGGATATTTTTCAATATTTTAATAGGTCTATGTCCTTTTTATGAATATTCAGTTCATATTTTTGCCATTTTATCTATTGAGAGAATTTTTTTCTATTCTTTTGGTATAAAAAAAAAAAAACCTATTCTTTTGGTATAGTAAACTTTTTACTATTTAAAGACAGGTTGTATATGTTACATTTTCCCAGTTTGTTGTTTACATTTTTTTTTAATACCCATAATTTAAAATTTTATGCAATTTAACTTATGGGTTTACTATATTTTTTGTCATGTAACAATAATAATAATAATGATGATAATTTTAATATTCAATGTGTATATTATGATATATACTCTATTTTGTTATGTATATATGTCATATAATTTAATCCTAAATATATCTATGTGAGTTGGATATTAAAACTTCCTATTTACAGACTAGGAAACTGAGGCTCTGAGTAAACAAGTAACATTTCCAAGTGACAAACTTGGAAATTGAACATTTTTTTTTTTTTGGCTTACTCTAAATCTTCATATTCTGCCATTATGACTATGAATCTTAGAAATCCTTTTTAAAGTGCTTACTAAAGACTTAAATTTTCTTCTAAATGTTCAGATGAGTATATTTTTATCATTTTTGTAGCATCATGAATTCATTTTGTTTTATTTATGAGATGAACACCTACATTTCTGTTAATTTTTAAAATTGGTAGTTGTTTCATCCTTCTCTCCCTTTAATGTGTTATGCTACCTTATCAGGCACTAATCTGGCCTGATAAATTTCTACTTTTGGGAATTTATTGATCTTTTTTTTTTTCTCTAAAACTGGTCTACGAACGCTTGACAAGAACCAGTATTCCCTCTAGGATAAAAGTATTGATAAGTTACTGCAAAATGCTATGTTGAGCTTGAGTAGATTAGCAAGGATGCAATTAGTTTCCTGGAAAAACTTAGAAGCTAATCAAAGTTTCTTAAAAAGAATTGTTTATATTTACTTGTATACAGCACAGTTTCATGTTAACTGGAAAATGAGATTTTAAAACAACAAGAAGCAGGAAAAAAAGCTGCAGGGTTGAAAAGGAAAAGAAAATGTTTATACAGTTGTAGCATAGAGGTTGAAGTGTCCTCTGTCTTCTTTGCTTGATCACAAATAGTACATACAGAAAAGCAAAGACAATGTTATGTACAGAAGTCCATTTTAACTGCTAGTGCCACATGTAGATTTATGAATTCCATCTCATTTCATCTGGATTGTCTTGTTCAGCTCTGTAGACAGGTAGAGAAAAGCTTGCTGTGGTTCACCCCAGACAGTCTGTTTTTTATGGTATACCAGATCATCAAGATGACAGTTGAAAGAACCTATGAATAAACATATTAAACTAGGTCCTTGAAGGTAAACCAAGCAAACTAAATTTTCCAAGAGAGAGGTAATGAATGAGCTATGTTCAGTTACCCCAGAGTTACTTCTTAGGGCCCGGCAGTACACAGGGCACTACACTGTTAACTGCTATAGTTTGTTGTTTTACTAATGCAGTCTAATGTGCTGTGGATGTGTACAAAAGTACGGAGATAGGTATATGTGAAATTTTATCTGTGTTGATGTTCGATGAATAACAAGCAACTTTTACTGCCTTTCCACACAAAGAAAGAAGGTTAATTTAAATACCTGTTGCTGTCAAGTCAATTCCGATTCATAGCTACCCACCACTAAATTGCCAATGTGGCAAGAATCAGACATTTGCTTAGTCTCCATTGACTGGTAGGACAGCTTCTGTCAAGGCTCCTTTCTCTTTATGTAGTCATAGGTTTAGTTCATGACCTAGAACTCATTTTATTTCATTATTTTCAGCAAGTCTGTTCATTAAGTCTTGTTTCATAAGTCTGTTTCAATTTGCTCATCAGGAATTGAAGTTCAGAGTTCATGTTGTTTTTGTTTGGTGCCATTGAATGTATTTTGACTCATTGTGAACCCATGTAACAGAGTAGAACTGTCCCATAGAGTTTTCTTGGCTGTAATGTTTACGGAAGCAGATCACCATGTCTTTCTCCCGCAGAGACACTGAGTGACTTCTAACTACCAACCTTTGGGTTAGCAGCTGAGTTATTAATTGTTGTGCTATCAGGGTCCTTTCAGGGTTCATAGGACACTGTTCAAGTCTCTCATGACTCTATTCCTGCCTGATTTGATTTCTTGACATTTTTAATCTCATCTCCTGACATGTTTGTATCATCTGCTCCAAGCTTACATAACAACTTGTCATTTCTCCAACTATACAGAGTCTTTCACACCTTCTTTACTACATGATGCTCTCACCATTTGGAATCTTCCTGTGTGCACCCTCTGCATTCCTCTACCTGTGTTTTTGCCATTTGCCTGGGCGACAATTCTCTCATTAACACTGAACTTAATGTCACCTTTTCTATGTTGTGTTCTCGATCCTCCTCAGAAAATATTAGTTTTTTCTTCTTTGATTTTCTAGAACTTTGTATGATACATCCTTCTGTCTTCAAAACTAGATCTGTTCAATGATTATTCATGTTTGTGCCTGTCATTCCTCCAAAGGCAAAGATTCTATTTTATTCTCTTGTGTATTTTTAGAACCTCTCTATGTCTGCCATTAAACTTGTTGCTGTGGAGTCGATTCCGACTATAAGGTCACTATGAGTTGGAATGGACTCTACAGTAATGGTTTATTGAGGTCTGGAAAATGGCCCCCTGGAGATGTATCATTAAAGCATTCACCTTTCATTCATTTATTGGCTCAGTAGCTAATTATATGCATACCTCATTTTATTGCAGTTTGTTTTATTGTGCTTCACAGGTATTGTGTTTTTTACAAATTCAACATTTGCGGCAACTCTGTTTTGAGCAAGTCCATCAGGGCCATTTTCCAATAGTATGTGCTCACTTTGTGTCTCCTTGTCACATTTTGATAATTCTTGCAATATTTCAAACTTTTTCATTACTGTCATATCTATTTTGGTGATCTGTGATCAGTGATCTTTTATGTTACTATTGTAATTGTTTTGGGGCACCATGAACAGTGCTCATATAAGACAGTGAACTTAATTGATAAATGTGTGTGTTCTGATTCCTTCACCTACCAACCTTTCCCCCTTCTCTCTCCCTCTTCTCAGGCTTACCTTTTCCCTGAGACACAACAATATTGAAATTAGGCCAATTAATAACCCTACAATGGTCTCTAAGAGTTCAAGTGTAAAGAAGAGTTGCACATCTCTCACTTTAAATAAAAAACTAGAAATGATTAAGCTTAGTGAGGAAGGCATGTCAAAAGCCAAGACAGGCCAAAAGCTAGGCCTCTCACGCCAAACATCTGCCCAAGTTGTGAATGTCAAGGAAAAGTTCTTGAAGGGTATTAAAAGTGCTACTCCAGTGAACACACAAATGATAAGAAAGCGAAACAGCCTTATTGCCGATATGGAGAAAGTTTTAGTAGTCTGGGTAGAAGATCAAACCAGCCACAACATTCCCTTAAGCCAAAGACTAATCCAGAGCAAGGCCTTAACTCTTTAATTCTGTGAAGGCTGAGAGAAGTGAGGAAGCACCACAAGAAAAGTTTGAAGCTGGCAGAGGTTGGTCCATGAGGTTGGAGGACAGAGGCCACCTCCATAACACAGAAGTGCGAGGTGAGGCAGCAAGTGCTGCTCTAGAAGCTGCAACAGGTCATGCAGAAGATCTAGCTGAGATGATTGATGAAGGCGGCTAACTAAACGACAGCTTCTTAGTGTAGATGAAACAGCTTTATACCAGACGAAGACGACATCTAAGACTTTCACGGCTAAACGGGAGAAGACAGTGCCTAGCTTCAAAGCTTCGAAGGACAGGGTGACTCTCTTGTTAGGGTCTAAAGCAGCTGATGACTTTAAGTTGAAGCCAATGTTCATTTGTTGTTGTTAGGTGCCGTTGAGTCGGTTCCGACTCATAGTGACCCAGTGCACAACAGAAGAAAACACTGCCGAGTCCTGCTCCATCCTTAAATCGTTGTGATGCTTGAGCTCATTGCTGCAGCCACTGTGTCAGTCCACCTCGTTGAGGGTCTTACTCTTTTCCGCTGACCCCGTACTCTGCCACGCATGATGTCCTTCTCCAGGAACTGATCCCTCCTGACAACATGTCCAAAGTATGTAAGACGCAGTCTCGCCATCCTTTCCTCTAAGGAGCATTCAGTTGTACTTCTTCCAAGACAGATTAGTTCATTCTTCTGGCAGTCCATGGTATAGTCAATATTCTTCACCAGCACCACAATTCAAAGGCATCAACTTTCCTTCAGCCTTCCTTATTCATTGTCCAGCTTTAACATGCATATGATGTGACTAAAAATACCATGGCTTGGGTCAGGAGCACCTGAGTCTTCAGGGTGACATCTTTGCTCTTCAACACTTTGAAGAGGTCCTTTACAGCAGATTTGCCCAACGCAATGCACCTGTTGATTTCTCAGCTCTTGCTTCCATGGCTGTTGATTGTGGATCCAAGTAAAATGAAATCCTTGACAACTTCAATCTTTTCTCCGTTTATCATGATGTTGCTCATTGGTCCAGTTGTGAGGATTTTTGTTTTCTTTATGTTGAGGTGCAATCCATACTGAAGGCTGAGGTCTTTGATCTTCATTAGTAAGTGCTTCAAGTCCTCTTCACTTTCAGCAAGCAAGGTTGTATCATCTGCATAACACAGGTTGTTAATGAGTCTTCCTCCAATCCTGATGCCCCGATCTTCTTCATGTAGTTCAGCTTCTCGTATTATTTGCTCAGCATACAGATTGAATAGGTATGGTGAAAGAATACAGCCCTGACGCACACCTTTCCTGACTTTAAACCAATCAGTATCCCTTTGTTCTGTCTGAACAATTGCCTCTTGATCTATGTAAAGGTTCCTCATGAGCACAATTAAGTGTTCTGGAATTCTTATTCTTCGCAATGTCATCCATAGTTTGTTATGATCCACACAGTCGAATGTCTTTGTATAGTCAATAAAACACAGGTAAACATCCTTCTGGTATTCCCTGCTTTCAGCCAGGATCCGTCTGACATCAGCAATGATATCCATGGTTCCACATCCTCTTCTGAAACCACCCTGAATTTCTGGCAGTTCCCTGTCGATATACTGCTGTAGCCATTTTTGAATGATCTTCAGTAAAATTTTGCTCAAATGTGATATTAATGATATTGTTCTATAATTTCCACATTCAGTTGGATCCCTTTCTTGAGACTAGGCATAAATATAGATCTCTTCCAGTCAGTTGGCCAGGAAGCTGTCTTCCATACTTCTTGGCATAGATGACTGAGCACCTCCAGCACTACATCTGTTTGTTGAAACATCTCAATTTATATTCCATCAATTCCTGGAGCCTTCTTTTTTGCCAATGCCTTCAGAGCAGCTTGGACTTCCTCCTTCAGTATCATCGGTTCCTGATCATATGCCACCTCTTGAAATGGTTGAATATCGACTAATTCTTTTTGGTATAATGACTCTGTGTATTCCTTCCATCTTCTTTTGATGCTTCCTGTGTCATTTAATATTTTCCCCATAGAATCCTTCTGTATTGCAACTCGGGGCTTGAATTTTGTCTTCAGTTCTTTCAGCTTGAGAAATGCTGAGCGTGTTCTTCCTTTTTGGTTTTCCATCTCCAGCTCTTTGCACATGTCATTATAATATTTTATTTTGTCTTCTCGAGAGGCCCTTTGAAATCTTCTGTTCAGTTCTTTTACTTGATGAATTCTTCCTTTGCTTTAGTTGCTTGACGCTCAAGAGGAATTTTCAGAGTCTCTTCTGACATCCACCTTGGTCTTTTCTTTCTTTCCTGTCTTTTCAGTGACCTCTTGCCTTCTTCATGGATGATGTCCTTGATGTCATTCCACAACTCATTTGGTCTTCAGTCACTAGTGTTCGATGCATCAAATTTAACGTTGAGATGGTCTCTAAATTCAGGTGGGATATACTCAAGGTCATATTTTGACTTTCTTGGACTTGCTCTGATTTTCTTCAGTTTCAGCTTGAACTTGCATATGAGCAATTGATGGTCTGTTCCACAGTCGGCCCCTGGCCTCGTTCTGACTGATGATATTGAGTTTTTCCATCATCTCTTTCCACAGATGTAGTCAATTTGATTTCTGTGTGTTCCATCTGGTGAGGTCCATGTGTATAGTCACCGTTTATGTTGGTGAAAGAAACTATTTGCAATGAAGAAGTCGTTGGTCTTGCAAAATTCTGCCATTCGATCTCCGGCATTGTTTCTATCACCAAGGCCATATTTTCCAACTACTGATCCTTCTTCTTTGTTTCCAACTTTCCCATTCCAATCGCTGGTAATTATCAATGCACCTTGATTGCATATTCGATCAATTTCAGACTGCAAAAGCCGATAAAAATCTTCTATTTCTTCATCTTTGGCCCTAGTGGTTGGTGCATAAATTTGAATAACAGTCGTATTAACTGGTCTTCCTTGTAGGCATATGGATATTATCCTATCACTGACAGCCTGGTACTCCAGGATAGATCTTGAAACATTCTTTTTGAAGATGAATGCAACACCATTCGTCTTTGAGTTGTCATTCCCAGCACAGTAGACAATATGATTGTCCGATTCAAAATGGCCAATACCAGTCCATTTCAGCTCACTATTGCCTAGGATATTGATGTTTACGTGTTCCATTTCATTTTTCACAATTTGCAATTTTCCTAGATTCATACTTCACACACTCCAGGTTCCGATTACTAATGAATGTTTGCAGCTGTTTCTTCTCATTTTGAGTCATGCTACATCAGCAAATGAAGGTCCTCAAAGCTTTACTCCATCCATGTCATTAAGGTCGACTCTACTTTGAGGAGGCAGCTCTTCCCCAGTCATATTCTGAGTGCCTTCCAACCTGGGGGGCTCATCTTCCAGCACTATATCAGACAATGTTCCGCTGCTATTCATAAGGTTTTCACTGGGTAATGCTTTTCAGAAGTAGACTACTGGGCCCTTTTTCCTAGTCTGTCTCAGTCTGGAAGCTCAGCTGAAACCTGTCCTCCGTGGGTGACCCTACTGGTATCTGAATACCAGTGGCATAGCTTCCAGCATCACAGTAACACACAAGCCCCCCCAGTACAATAAACTGACAGACAAGTGCTCATTTACCATCCCCAAAATCCTAGGGCCCTTAAGAATTATTTTAAATCTACACTGACTATGCTGTATAAATGAAACAACAAAGCCTAGATGACAGTACATCTGTTTATGACATGGTTTATTGGATATTTTAAGCCCACTGTTGAGACCTGCTGCTTAGGAAAAAAAAAAAAAAAGATTTCTTTCAAAATATTACTGCTCATTGACAGCACACCTAGTCACCCAAGAGCTCCGATGGAAATGTACCATGGAATTAATGTTATTTTCATTCCTGCTAACAACAACATCCATTCTGCAGCCCATGGGACAAGGAGTAATTTCAACTTTCGAGTCTTATTTATTTAAAAAATACACTTTGTAAATTATACCCGCCAGATAGTGATTCCTCTGATGGCTCTGGGCAAAGTAAATTGAAAACTTTCTGGAAAGGATTTTAGATGCATTAAGAATATTCGTGATTCATGGGAAGAGGTCAAAATATCAACATTAATAGAAATTTAAAAGATGTTGATTCTCACGATAGAATTTTAACTTATGAGGAGTTACTTCTTATGAAAGAGCAAAGAATGTGTCTTCTTGAGATGGAACCTACTCCTGTGAGGATGCTGTGAACATTGTTGAAATGATAACAAAGGATTTAGAATATTATGAAAACTTATTTGATAAAGTATAAAGGATTGACTCTAATTTTGAAAGAAGTTGTACTATGGATAAAACCCTATCAAATAGCATTGCATGCTACAGAGAAATATTTTGTGAAAGAAAGAGTTAATCAATGTGGTAAACTACATTGTTGTATTTTAAGAAATTGCCACAGCCACTCCAACCTTCAGCAACCATCACCCTGATCAGTCAGCAGTCAATGACATCAAGGTCAGACCCTCCACCAACAAAAAGATTACAACTCCCTGAAGGCTCCGATAACGGTTAGCATTTTTTAGAAATAAAGTATTTTTTAATTAAGGTAGGTACGCTGTTTTTTTAGAGATAATGTTATTGCACGCTTGATAAACTATAGTCTAGTGTCAACATAACTTTTATATGCACTGGGAAACCAAAAAATTCCTTTATTGTAGTGGCCTGGAACCGAACTCACAGTATCTCCAAGGTATGCTTGTAATGAAGGCCTAATATGACCCATAGTCCCTGTGGGGTGCAAATGTTAATGTACTTAGCTGCAACCGAAAGACCGAAGGTTTGAGTTCACCCAAAGATACCAAGGAAGATAGGCCTGGAGATCTACTCCTTAAAAAATCAGCCACTGAAAATCTTATGGAGAACTGTTCTACTCTGTAATATATGGGGTTGACGTGAGAGGGAGGTGACTTGAGGGCAAATGGTTTGTTATTATGGTCCAGGTTTCCTCTCAAATATATGGTGTTTTTTGAATGAGTGATGAATGAATGAATGAAAGCAAGAAAGAATGAAAGAAAGTGAGGATAGAGAAAGGCTCAATTTTCCTTGGGTGTTCCTTAGGTCTTTCTTGAGTTGATTTCCATTCATTCCTAAAGTTTTTAGGGCTATGCCTTTCAAATGAAATGTTTTGCATACCAGAAGATACTAAATCAAAATTAGGGATTTATTAGCACCACAATTTGGTACATTTTGAGGATACAAGTACGCGTAATTATTTTATTTTACGTGAAACTTAATTGGAATGTGGAGTAGACTTTTATCTTTTACTCTTGAATTTTTTTGTCCTTTGTTTTCCCCTTTTATATTTTTTTGAAGTACCTCTGAATGCTGTTTAAAGAGGGAGTGCTCAGGAGCTCTTCTGACTTTCATTAAGTCACTCAGTAAGTCTTTGACCTCTTTGCCTCTGAAATTTACCTCTGAAAAAACTCAATCAGTTGCCTAAAGTCACAGTGCAGACAATCATAATATGTGAGCTTGAGGTTCCCAAATAGCAGTAATAGTACTGAAAGAATTTGCAACTACTCCACTTACATGTGGAAATTTTCACCTACAGCTCCAGGAATGCCTGAGCTTAGTCACTCAGAAAGCAGCTGCATAAAATCAATGGTGAAAACCAACAGTCTTTTTTTTTCTTTTCTGTATGGCTTCTAGAAAAGATTTAAATTCATTTCCCTCATAATTTTTTTTTTATTTCTGTATATGTTTTTCTGCCAATTTTTAAAATTTTGTTATGATCATTGGATGTAATATGCTAAAATATAACGTATTATTCAATTTAGTTTTATGTGAAACATTTTAAATACTTTATTAAAGGAAAAGAGGAGCACCTACATTCCTTTAGTTTTTACTTATTATATATTGATTTATATATTATGTATGTGAAAATATACTAGATTAAGTCAAATGCTAATCATAGAAAAATCAATAATTACAGTGATGAGACAAAAATCGGTCTTAAAATATAATTTATGTTTAGCATATATGCTTGACAGGAACAGAGACTCCTTGATAACTTACTAATGGAATCATTTTTTGCATTTTTGAAATCATCTTGCCAGATTTAGAATTTCAGTGATAAATGAAAAGCAATCAGATATTTATGGAACACTTTTTAAACTATAAGTAAAAACCAAACAAGCAAAAAAATAATAATTTTAAGCTGGGGGAAATAAGTACAGCTTAATACTCTGAAAATTAGAAAACAAAATTTTGGGTACCCTCTTGACCATGAAGAGCTCTGGTGGCTCAGTGGTTAAGCACTCGGCTGCTAACCAAAATGTCAGTAGTTTGAATTTACCAGCTGCTCTGTGGGAGACGTGGCAGTCTGTTTCTGTAAAAATTACAGCCCTGTAAACCTTATGGGACAGCTGAACTCAGTCCTATAGAGTCAATATGAGTCAGAATTGACTGTATGGCAATGGGTTTGGTTTTTGGTTCTTTACCATGGATATGGTGTTTTGGATGGATTCTTACCTTTCTTTCTCTAACAACTTTTATTGGTCATCTCAGTGGGAGGAATATTTTTATGGTCCTTACAAATATTTTTTTTGCTTGTGGTTGAGGAGACTACTTGCCGGTTGATCCAGACTTCCTTAAGTGTATTTCTTTAGGCATTTGAGGTTGTCTGTAAGCTGTGATTGGCAGAGCCATGCTTCCTTCACATCTTGCTCTCCCATACCTTTGACTCTAGCTGGCACATAATTGACATTCAGTGAATGCAGTTTGGAGGCCAAAGGCGTATATATTTCTAGCTATATTTGTGTATTTGCCCTTGCAGGCAGAGGAGGCTGATGATATTTGAAGATTCTGTTGTAAATCTGAATCATAAGACTATGGAGGGAATAAGACAAAATTGTGTTTATTTTTCATCTCCACAATTTACTACTAGTGTGACATTTGTCCAGTTACTTCATCCCTATAAATCACCGTTAAATCATATATCAGAGGAAAAAATAATAAACATATTTTATATTTTAAGATGCAATGAGTTCTGACACCAGCTGCTCATAGTTAGGCCAACTTCACAGGTTTAGCACACAATCCTTCATAAGACTGACCTCAATTCCTTGTCACCAGCCACAAGCTCAGGGGTTCCCTGGCCATCTTCATTTCTGAACAGCTGACTACAAATTTGAGGCTTCCCCAAACCACCGCAAATTTGCCAATTCACTAGAATTACTCAGAATTCAGGAAAGCACTATATCTGTAATTACAGTTTTGTTATAGCAAAAGATATGAATCAGAAGCAGCCAAAGGGAGATATGTGTAGGGTGAGGTCTGGGAGAGTCCTAAATGAAAAGCTTCCTTTGTCTCCTCCCTGTGGAGTTAGGATATATCACATTCTTAGCACATCAGTGTGTGAAAATATGCAGTATATTGTCAGCCAGGGAAGCTTACCTAAGCTTGATATTCAGAGTTTTTATTGGAGTTTCATTATGTAGGCATGATTTATTGAATTATTAATCATTTGAATGAACTCAATCCCCAGCCCCTCTCCCATCCCTGGAGGCCTAGGTTGGGCTGGTATCACTAGGCTCAAATTTCCAACTCTCTTATGGATAGGCTTTCAGTCATGGACAGACCCATTCTGAGTCATCTCTTTAGCACATACTATCTCGGGGTGCACCATGAGTCATTTGTTAGCATAAATCATCAGGGCACACGATGATAACAAAGATACTCCTATCACTCAAGAAACTCCAAGGATTTAGAGATTATCTCCCAGGAACAGTGGACAAAGGTCAGCTAAATTCTTTACTACACACGAGGATAGGGAAATAATACTCTAAGATGGCACATTGTAGGTAATCAATATAATTTCATTGTTTTTATTATTGTTTCCTATATCACCCTTGCAAGGTACTCAAAGTAGAAGAATAGCTTATTCTAGTTTAAGTAATTATTATTGAATGCACCTGGATCAATGAAACCCTCTCACCCCCCAAAAAAACCCACTGCCGTTGAGTCAATTCCGACTTATAGCGACTCTGCAGAACACAGTAAAACTAGAACACAGTAGAACTGCTCCATAGGGTTTCCAAGGAGCACTTGGTAGATTCAAACTGCTGACCTTTTAGTTAGCAGCCAAACTCTTGACCGCTATGCCACCAGGCTTTCCTGGATCAATGAAGAGCTAGAAAATTAGACAGGAGCAGGAATAGTAGCGGGAACTGCTATAGGCTATACAAGGAGGATAGTACTTTGTGGCTGACTGTTTCAACAAGAGTGTACCATGGAAAGCCTATAGACCTGGCAAAAGGGTGAGTAATGATGCCGGCAGAATAGGATGTTATGGAAACAGAGAGGTAGGATGCCTTATCTGGACTTATGGGGTGGTGATGACGGGTGGTTTCCTGAAAGAGGTGATACCAAGCTGAGACTTTGACAGAGGAATAGGGATTTGCAAGTTCTTGGCATGCAGGCAATTAAAAAAAAAATTGAATAAACTCTTCTCTAATTCTTTCTTTTTTGTTTGTTTACAGCAAGAAATTAAGTATTCATTTTCTGGATTTTAATAAACTCACTATGGAAGTTTTAAAAAATTATGACATATTTATAGACCTTATTCCCATTGAGAGTTGGAGTCTATGCCTCTCTCCTTGAGTCTGCGTGGGTTTGTGATTTTTTTGAACGATATAATGGAAGTGATATTTTGTCACTTCCGAGGTTTAGTCAGAAAAGGCCATGCAGCTTCTGCCTGGTAATTTTGTAATGATGACTCTTTGGAAACTTTTTTATGGTGCTCTCTGTGAGATGCCATCTGCCATGGTGTGAAAACCCCAAGGCTCTCTGAGAATCAGTACACGAAGAGGTGTTCTGGTCAACAGCCCTAGCTAAATCCAGTCTTCAAGTCATCCCAGCCCAAGTTCCAGATGTTATGAGTAAAGATGCCTCTAGATGACTCCAGACCCTAGTAATTTGAGTGATCCCTAGGCATTTAAATCATCTCACCTCAGCTGCTACAGCAGAAAATTATTTCTACCTCCTCTCTTGGATCCCTGCTGCCACCATAAGAATAAGCCTAGACTAGCCTGCTGGAGGGATGTGAGAGACAAGTAGAATCACCTTGATTTATTTCATCTGAAGCCATCCTAGGCCAGGCAGATTCCAGATAACTGACCTGCCAATTACTGACACATGAAGAATCCACCTGTGATAAGCTGAGCCTGGTTCAGATCTGTATAACTGCCCACAGACTTATAAATGTTTATTTTAAGCTACTAAATCTTGGGATAGTTTGTTACACAACCAATGCACTTAAGTTGAAAGTTTTATGGGTCATTAATTTGTAGATGTACACAGTTGGGTTATAGAGCTAGAGCTCAGAAGAAAGATCCGTTTTGTTAGTATTCAGTAGTCCAGTCTTACCTGTTGTTTATGGCAAGATTCCACCCTGAATGGTTGGGCTTGCCTTCTAATTGGCTTGTGTACATGCTTTTTCAGCTACACATGTAAAGAGAGATTTAAGAATCACCAGTATACCAGTGGTTAAGAAGACATTGGTGAGGATAAAACTAACCACCCAGAGTTAAGAAGGAAGATGGCCATTAGCAGAACCCTTAGCAAAACAAAAGTTAAGGAATTGACAGAAAAATAGGAGCCCCCAAACTATCTAAAAAAAACTAGAGAAGGAAAACTCAGCAGAGTAAAAGGAAGCCATGGCAAGATAGGGCCTGTTGAAACCAAGAGAAAGCATGGTCAAAAAGAAAGATGTGGTATAAAACACTGCTGAAAAGTCAAATAAGATTGTGGCTGGTGAGTTTAAAGTGGATGTAGCAAGATTGAGGTCATTAGTGACCTTGAATGGGACATCTTCATGTAAAATGACAACAGTGGGTCGGTTATGATTCCTGAGCAAATCATCAATAATATTCCGTTTTTTTCTTTCTTTCTTCTAATTGAAAGTACTTGTCTCTATGAGCAGGCTAAATTAATTAGAAATTGGTCTCCTGTGATCAGTCAAATGCTTTAAATGTGAATTAATTAGAAAAGAGTGAAGAGATACCTGAACAGAAAAAAAAAAAGAAAGAAATATTTTTAATATGCATAACAATATCTAGTGATGGAATGCATAGTGAGCCTTGCCAAGTCTACCACATTAAAAAAGCCTCACGTTTAGAATTCATCCACATTCTCTCAACTCTAACCTGATTACAAGGGGATTTTGTTGTTGTGAAGAATAATGAATGCGCCATAGTTTAATAGCACTATGGCAAATTTGAGTTAAGTAGCATCCCTGTTGTTTTAGGCCAACAACCACATTGCATATTTGGGTACCCCTTCCACCTTTCTTGTCTTTTCTTTTAACTCATCATTCATTTAAAGAGGACAGTGAGAGAAACTTTTATGTCACAGACGGTAAGCAGTCATTAGACTGTAGAGTCACACAGTCTCAAGAACAGATGATTCCAAAGGTGTGTTCTATGTTCCACAGGTTATAAAATAGTCTTTTTGCATAGTAGCAGATGAGCTATGTCAAGTCAAAGAAAGTGTTTCTTTGGCACCTTAAAATGACTGAAAAGGAATTCAAAACCAAATAGTGTCACTTTTTTGAGTGCAATGGAAATTTTTTAAGTATTTTATTATATGTACTCATTTTTTCAGCAATGATTTTAAAATGTATTTTAAGTCGTTTATTGATCACCTGTAATGAATGACATACATGTTGTTTCCTGGGGATACAAAGTGTCTGCATGAGAGGCCTATTTCTTGCTCTTTAGGCTATAATACTCTATGACCAAGATGACTACATTAAAACTTAAATTACAGTAAAGCTTAAATGTTGTTGCACAGGAAACAAAATCCAATGAGAAAGAATATAACAAGGAAAACAATCCAATTCTATAAATATTTATGAAGTTCCATCCACATGCTGGGCATTTTTCTGTGAACTAGTGTTTAAAAAATGAGTCTGACTAAATTCTTCTCTTAAATGAGCTTGAGCTTCTCTAGCAGTTGAATCTGTGTCATTGTAACAAGAAAAGAATTTTTTATTTCAAGTGGGAATTGATGATACAAGTAAGACTCCAACGACAAAATTTTAAAAATAACATAAAAGTGAAGATAAATCACCCATATGGAATACATAACGATATTAACTTTTCATTATATTACAGTCCACTTTGAACAGAAACATTTAAACTTAACATAAACATGCAAATAATTTTTAATATTGAGATTTTAAATTTAATTTATCATAGTTTTTTCCATGACTTGGCCATTTCTTTAAAACTCTTTCTGCTATATTGACAATTAAATGGCTGTGTCCTAGTTGCCTTGTACACTCTACTTGCTATTCAATTATTTAAATTTTTTTCTATGTATACATAAACAAAGAAATATTTTGATGTGAAAGACACTTAAGAGAATGAAAAGACAAAGTACAGAATGGAAGAAAATTCTTAACAATCACACATCTGACAAAGGATTTGGATCTTCGATATCAAAACTCACAAAGAAACCAACTAAAAAATGGACAAAACCTTTCATCAGACACTTTACCAAAAAGGATACGCAGATGGTGGGGAAACAACTTTTTTTGTTCGTACTTGTCTACACAATTTTTTCCTTTTTTTTTTTTTTTTATTGTGCTTTAAGTGAAAGTTTACAGCTCAAGTTAGTTTCTCATACAAAAAATTTATACACACATTGTTATGTGACACTAGTTGCTATCCCTATAATATGTCAGCACACTCCATCTTTCCACCCCAGATTTCCCATGCCCATTCCCAGCCCCTTTCCTTTCTGTCTTCTCATCTCGCCTCCAGACAGGAGCCACCCATTTGGTTTCATGTATCTACTTGCACTAAGAAGCACACTCTTGACGAGTATCATTTTATGCCTTATGGTCCAGTCTAATCTTTGTCAGAAGAGTTGGCTTCAGGAATGGTTTTAGTTCTGGTACATAATTTCTTTTTTTTTGATGCTTAATTTTTTCTATACGAATCTCTTGTAAGCAAAAGTAGTTGATCATGATATTTTAACTCACTCTGAGAGCCCTCATCTTTCAAAAACACTTGCTTTCGTTCAATTATTATGTTTAGTCTTATTATTTCATTTATACTCCTCATTTGTACTTCATTCATTTATTGAATACTTCAACAAATATGCTTAGTTTCCTTGAATTTTTCTCCATACTCCCATCCCTATCTACTGGAATGTGGAATTCTTTTATATCTTTACTATTGAAAAATTTTGGTCAGTCTTATATGGTAGTTTCTCAAAAAACATTTTTATTTACTTTTGAATTTGAGATAAAAATACTTTTACTCACCTTCTTGAAAGAAGAAAGCATTAGTAAGTTTTTTTTTTCATCTTATACTTCTTAATCATCTCTCCTTCTCTCTCCCTTCATCCAGTATATAAAACTTTCTAGATTCTAATCCAATCAGGGATTATAGACCTATATTTTCACTATAAAATCATTATTTAAAATTGACATTTAAAATTAAGCTTTAATTTTAAAATTTTATTTTAAAATATACAGCAGTTTTATTTACTTAACTATGTGTGTTTGATTATCATCTGTGCTCACAAGAGTTCTTTTATCCTCAGACTTCTCCAATCTTAGGTTTTTTATTTTATAACTTGGTTTGAAAAATTTAGTTTGAAGAGATATTTCTATTGACTTTGCACGTTAGTGACACTATGTACACTATCCGTACACTAATTGTGTATTAGTGACAATTTTCCTGGGAGTTGACTCTGAGTCACTACTTCTCTCAAAATGCTGCAGATATTGTGTCATTAAGTTTCAGTATGTACTGTTGAAGAAGAGTTTTTTTTTTCTTTTTTAATTCTTTAGAGGAATATCATCTATTGTATAGGATTAGATCATTGTAGAGCTGCCAGAAGAAGGAACAGATCTGCCTTAGAAGAAGTATAACCAGAATGCTCCTTAACAGCTAGGATGGCAACACTTCGTCCCACTTGCTTTGGACACATTATCAGGAGGGATGAGTCCATGGATAAGAACATCATGCTTGGTAAAGTAGAGGGTCCTCAATGAGATGGACTGACACATTTGGCTGCAATGGGCTCAAATACAGTAACTATTGTGAGGATGGTAGAGGACCAGGCAGCATTTTGTTCTGTTGTACATAGGGTTGCTATGGGTCGAAACCTACTCTTTGACACCCGACAACAGCAGCAAAGAACTATTTAATTCCTAGGTTTGTGTTTGCCCTGGTGGCACAGTGTGTAAGCACTCACCTGCTAACTGAAAGATCAGTGGCTCTAACCCACCAGCTGTTCAGAGGGAGAAAGATGTGACAGTGTGCTTCCATAAAGACTCTAAAACCACCCATTGTCATGAAGATTGCAGCCTTCAAAACCCTATAGGACACTTCTATTCTGTCTCGTATGGTCTCTATGAGTCACAATCTACTCGACGGCAACGAGTTTGGTTTTGGTTTTATTTGTACTCCACTCTTAATCCTGTGAGGTATATACTTAAGACAATGAAGAACTGGATTCAGAAATGAACAATCGAAGTCAAATTATTGCCTGAGCAGTGAGTTCTCTTTTTTATAGCCACAGTTTCAATATTAAGGTGAGAATGTTGTACACAGAGTAATATTTACTTCTTTTCTTTTCCTGCCATATATATAGTACTTCCCTTCCTGGTACCTTGTATTATACTATGAGCTCTTCTGGTAACTTGAGAGAGAGAAAGACAGATACAGAGTGAGACAGAAACAGAGACAGAGACAGAAGTTGTATATTAAATGCCCATCACCATGTTCTTCAAACCTTAGAAAATTTCACCCCCCCCACCCCGGGCAACTGTCTGGAATTAGTGATGATTACTTTTTGCCAGCACTGATCCGGGTATAATTTGCACCTACTAATTTATTAAATACTACAACCACTTGTGAAGTAGAAATGATTATTATCCTCATTTTGCTGATCAGGATCTTGAAGTATAGAACAGTTACTGAAATTTTATATAACCTTTTAGAATACTCCAAATAGTTTGGGCACCAGATCCATGCTTTATGTGTCAATGATTTTTTTCATAAATTATTTTACTTTGTATGGATTATTCATACACATTTAAAAGATTCAGAGAAGGCTGCAGGTAAATATTAATCTCTCTTTTCTGATTAATCCAATTTACCTCCTCTACAGTATCCATTATTAGCATTTTCTTCTTTCTTTTCCAGCTCTATATGGTTATACAAGCAAAGTATCTATGTTTTTAACATATTGAAATTCTTAATGTAATTTACTATAAAATATAGGAGACAAAACATGATAATGTTACAAGATGCTTAAGTGAGATTTTATAAAATTCAATATTTATTCTTAAAAATATTATTAGTAAGCTATAAGTAAAGGGAAATTTCCTTAACTTTCTAAAGGGCACCTAACGGAAATCTATTAACTATCTTTTCAAGAAACCTTCAGCTTAATACTTGTGCAATTGAGTTTAGGCCTAAATGAAGGAACTTACAGTCACTTTTTTATGTGTATTAGTAGTTTTATCCATGCTGTAACGTAAAAGACATTTTTCGCTAGCAAGCAGCCATCTAAAATGCATCAATTGGTCTCAACCCACCTGGATCAAAGGAGAATGAAGAACACCAAGGTCACACGATAACTATGAGCCCAAGAGACAGAAAGGGCAACATGAACCAGAGACTACATCATCCTGAGACCAGGTGAACTAGATGGTGCCCGGCTACAACTGATGACTGCCCTGACAGGGAACACAACAGAGAACCCCTGAGGGAGCAGGAGGGCAGTGAGATGCAGACCCCAAATTCTCATAAGACCAGACTTAATGGTCTGACTAAGACTAGAAGGACCCTGGTGGTCATGGTCCCCAGACCTTCTGTTGGCCCAGGACAGGAACCATTCCCAAAGCCAAAATTTTCAGCCATAGATTGGACTGCACAATGGGTTGGAGAGGGATGCTGGTGAGGAGTGAGCTTCTTGGATCAGGTGAACACTTGAGACTATGTTGGCATCTCCTGCATGGAGGGGAGATGAGAGGGTGGAGGGGGTTAGAAGCTGGTGAAATGGACAGGAAAAGAGAGAGTAGAGGGAAAGAGTGGGCTGTCTCATTAGGGGGAGAGTAATTGGGAGTATGTAGCAAGGTGTATATGGGTTTTTGTGTGAGAGACCGACTTGATTTGTAAACTTTCACTTAAAGCACGATAAAAATTATTTAAAAAAAAAGACGTGAGGAGGCGGGACCAAGATGGCGGACTAGGTGGACGCTACCGCGGATCCCTCTTGCAACAAAAACTTGGAAAAACAAATGAATCAATCACATACATAACAATCTACGAACTCTGAACAACTAACACAGATTTAGAGACGGAGAACGAACAAATACGGGGAGGCAGAGATTGTTTTCAGAGCCTGGAGCCAGCGTACCAGTCAGGTGACCTTCGGAGCCTGATTTGGGGCAGAGCCCAGGGGGGCAGACGGAACAGACAAGGGGCCCAGCCCTAGCCCCCGAAC
Organism: Loxodonta africana; assembly: GCF_030014295.1. Classification (NCBI taxonomy): domain Eukaryota; kingdom Metazoa; phylum Chordata; class Mammalia; order Proboscidea; family Elephantidae; genus Loxodonta; species Loxodonta africana. The sequence goes on along the minus strand of NC_087349.1, from coordinate 70,549,411 downwards.
TCATTCCGGGAGGGGGCCCAGCCAGTTGGTGCGGGCGGCGTGGCGACGCAGCCGGTGGGAGAAGTCCCCGGGAGGCAGTGACTGGTCTTGGAGTGGGGAGAGCAGCATCCCAGCCGGAGAGCCGTCCCGCCGGGATTTTGGCGGGTGCAGGCATGGCGTGAGTGCGGGGAGCAGCTACATCCCCCTGAATTGACCCCAGGGGGGCCCAGCCGGTTCGTGTGGGTGGCGCCCAGCCAGTTCGCGCGGGCGGTGTGGCGGCGCAGCTGGTGGGAGAAGTCCCAGGGAGGCAGTGGCTGGTCTTGGAGCGGGAGAGCGGTGTCCCAGCCGGGACGCGCAGTCGCGGTGCAGGCGTCGGGAGCTGCTCCACTCTCCTGAGCTGACCGGGGGGGGGGAACAGCCGGTTTGCGGGGGCGGCGCGCAACGCGGCTGGCGGGACGGGGAGTCCCCAGGAGGCAGCGACTGATTTTGGAGTCCGGAGTGCACCGTCCCAGTAGGGGAGCCTTAACCATGGGGGTGGGGCTGACAGCGGAGGATCTGACCGTGACTCAAGCGGGCCAGACCCCCCGGGGGCAATCTCCACACAGACAGTACACAAAGGCGACGTGCCCCGCGGAAATCTCAGATATAATAGTCATTCCAAGCAAGACAAGCAACTCTGGCTATATTCGGAGGTGCTACTCTCCTAGCTCTCTGATCCCTCCCCCACCCTCCCCAGGCGGCTCCATTAACATCCGAATAGCCTGAGCCAGAGGGAGAACTCTGATAGGGATCTGACTGCATTTTTTTTAGCGGATTTTCTGGAAAAACTAGTTTCCCAGTGATGGCTCGGAGACAGCAGTCCATATCAAACCACATAAAGAAACAGACCATGACAGCTTCTCCAAACCCCCAAACAAAAGAATCAAAATCTTTCCCAAATGAAGATACATTCCTGGAATTATCAGATACAGAATATAAAAAACTAATTTACAGAATGCTTCAAGAGATCACAAATGAAATAAGGCAAACTGCAGAAAAAGCCAAGGAACACACTGATAAAACTGTTGAAGAACTCAAAAAGATTATTCAAGAACATAGTGGAAAAATTGATAAGTTGCAAGAATCCATAGAGAGACAGCATGTAGAAATCCAAAAGATTAACAATAAAATTACAGAATTAGACAATGCAGTAGGAAGTCAGAGGAGCAGACTCGAGCAATTAGAATGCAGACTGGGACATCTGGAGGACCAGGAAATCAACACCAACGTAGCTGAAAAAAAATCAGATAAAAGAATTTAAAAAAATGAAGAAACCCTAAGAATCATGTGGGACTCTATCAAGAAGGATAACTTGCGAGTGATTGGAGTCCCAGAACAGGAAGGGGGGACAGAAAACACAGAGAAAATAGTTGAAGAACTCCTGACACAAAACTTCCCTGACATCATGAAAGACGAAAGGATATCTATCCAAGATGCTCATCGAACCCCATTTAAGATTGATCCAAAAAGAAAAACACCAAGACATATTATCATCAAACTCACCAAAACCAAAGACAAACAGAAAATTTTAAAAGCAGCCAGGGAGAAAAGAAAGGTTTCCTTCAAGGGAGAATCAATAAGAATAAGTTCAGACTACTCAGCAGAAACCATGCAGGCAAGAAGGGAATGGGACGACATATACAGAGCACTGAAGGAGAAAAACTGCCAGCCAAGGATCATATATCCAGCAAAACTCTCTCTGAAATATGAAGGAGAAATTAAGACATTTACAGATAAACACAAGTTTAGAGAATTTGCAAAAACCAAACCAAAGCTACAAGAAATGTTAAAGGAGATTGTTTGGTCAGAAAACCAATGATATCAGGTACCAGCACAATACAAGGTCACAAAACAGAACGTCCTGATATCAACTCAAATAGGGAATTCACAAAAACAAACAAATTAAGATTAATTTAAATAAATAAATAAAATAATACACATAACAGGGAATCAGGGAAGTCAATAGGTAAAACATCACAACAATCAAAAAGAGGGACTAAATATAGGAGGCATTGAACTGCCAGATGGAGAGTGATACAAGGCGATATAGAACGATACAAGTTAGGTTTTTACTTAGAAAATAGGGGTAAATAATAAGGTAACCACAAAAAGGAACAGCAACTCCATAACTCAAGATAAAAGCCAAGAAAAACGTAATGACTCAACTAACATAAAGTCAAACACTATGAAAATGAGGACCTCACAATTTACTAAGAAAAACGCCTCAGCACAAAAAAGTATGTGGAAAAATGAAATGGCCAACAACACACATGAAAAGGCATCAAAATGACAGCACTAAAAACTTATTTATCTATACTTACGCTGAATGTAAATGAACTAAATGCACCAATAAAGAGACAGAGAGTCACGGACTGGATAAAGAAACACGATCCATCTATATGCTGCCTACAAGAGACACACCTTAGACTTAGAGACACAAACTAAAACTCAAAGGATGGAAAAAATATATCAAGCAAACAATAAGCAAAAAAGAAGAGGAGTAGCAATATTAATTTCTGACAAAATAGACTTTGGACTTAAATCCACCACAAAGGATGAAGAAGGACACTATATAATGATAAAAGGGACAATTAATCAGGAAGACATAACCATATTAAATATTTATGCACCCAATGACAGGGCTGCAAGATACATAAATCAAATTCTAACAGAATTGAAAAGTGAGATAGACACCTCCACAATTATAGTAGGAGACTTCAACACACCACTTTCGGAGAAGGACAGGACATCCAGTAAGAAGCTCAATAGAGACACGGAAGACCTACTTACAACAACCAACCAATTTGACCTCATTGACTTATACAGAACTCTCCACCCAACTGCTGCAAAATATACTTTTTTTTCTAGTGCCCATGGAACATTCTCTAGAATAGACCACATATTAGGTCATAAAACAAACCTTTGCAGAGTCCAAAACATCGAAATATTACAAAGCATCTTCTCAGACCACAAGGTAATGAAACTAGAAATCAATAACAGAAAAACTAGGGAAAAGAAATCAAATACTTGGAAAATGAACAATACCCTCCTGAAAAAAGACTGGGTTATAGAAGACATCAAGGAGGGAATAAGGAAATTCATAGAATGCAATGAGAATGAAAATACTTCCTATCAAAACCTCTGGGACACAGCAAAAGCAGTGCTCAGAGGCCAATTTATATCGATAAATGCACACATACAAAAAGAAGAGCCAAAATCAGAGAACTGTCCCTACAACTTGAACAAATAGAAAGTGAGCAACAAAAGAACCCATCAGGCACCAGAAGAAAACAAATAATAAAAATTAGAGCTGAACTAAATGAATTAGAGAACAGAAAAACACTTGAAAGAATTCACAAAGCCAAAAGCTGGTTCTTTGAAAAAATTAACAAAATTGATAAACCATTGGTTAGACTGACTAAAGAAATGCAGGAAAGGAAACAAATAACCCAAATAAGAAACGAGAAGGACCACATCACAACAGAACCAAATGAAATTAAAAGAATCATTTCAGATTACTATCAAAAATTGTACTCTAACAAATTTGAAAACCTAGAAGAAATGGATGAATTCTTGGAAAAACACTACCTACCTAAACTAACGCATTCAGAAGTAGAACAACTAAATAGACCCATAACAAAAAAAGAGATTGAAACGGTAATCAAAAAACTTCCAAAAAAAAAAGCCCTGGCCCGGATGGCTTCACTGCAGCATTCTACCAAACTTTCAGAGAAGAGTTAACACCACTACTACTGAAGGTATTTCAAAGCATAGAAAATGACGGAATACTAACCAACTCATTCTATGAAGCTACCATCTCCCTGATATCAAAACCAGGTAAAGACATTACAAAAAAAGAAAATTATAGACCTATATCCCTCATGAACATAGATGCAAAAATCCTCAACAAAATTCTAGCCAATAGCATCTAACAACACATCAAAAAAATAATTCACCCTGATCAAGTGGGATTTATACCAGGTATGCAAGGCTGGTTTAATATCAGAAAAACCATTAATGTAATCCATCACATAAATAAAACAAAAGATAAAAACCACATGATCTTATCAATAGATGCAGAAAAGGCATTTGACAAAGTCCAACACCCATTTATGATAAAAACTCTTACCAAAATAGGAATTGAAGGAAAATTCCTGGACATAATAAAGGGCATCTATGCAAAGCCAACAGCCAATACCACTCTAAATGGAGAGAGCCTGAAAGCATTTCCCTTGAGAACGGGAACCACACAAGGATGCCCTTTATCACCGCTCTTATTCAACATCGTACTTGAAGTCCTAGCCAGGGCAATTAGGCTAGACAAAGAAGTAAAGCGTATCCGGATTGGCAAGGAGGAAGTAAAGTTATCCGTATTTGCAGATGACATGAGCTTACACACAGAAAACCCTAAGAAATCCTCCAGGAAACTACTGAAACTAATAGAAGAGTTTGGCAGAGTCTCAGGTTATAAAATAAACATACAAAAATCACTCGGATTCCTCTACATCAACAAAAAGAACACCAAAGAGGAAATCACCAAATCAATACCATTCACAGTAGCCCCCAAGAAGATAAAATACTTAGGAATAAATCTTACCAAAGATGTAAAAGACCTATACAAAGAAAACTACAAAGCTCTACTACAAGAAGTTCAAAAGGACATACTTAAGTGGAAAAACATACCTTGCTCATGGATAGGAAGACTTAACATAGTAAAAATGTCTATTCTACCAAAAGCCATCTATACATTTAACGCACTTCCGATCCAAATTCCAATGTCATATTTTAAGGGGATAGAGAAACATCACCAATTTCATATGGAAGGGAAAGAACCCCCGGATAAGCAAAGCATTACTGAAAAAGAAGAAAGTGGGAGGCCTCACTCTACCTGATTTCAGAACCTATTACACAGCCACAGTAGTCAAAACAGCCTGGTACTGGTACAACAACAGACACATAGACCAATGGAACAGAACTGAGAACCCAGATATAAATCCATCCATCTATGAGCAGCTGATATTTGACAAAGGACCAGTGTCAGTTAATTGGGGAAAAGATAGTCTTTTTGACAAATGGTGCTGGCATAACTGGATATCCATTTGCTAAAAAATGAAACAAGACCCATACCTCACACCATGCACAAAAACTAACTCCAAGTGGATCAAAGACCTAAACATAAAGACTAAAACGATAAAGATCATGGAAGGAAAAATAGGGACAACCCTAGGAGCCCTAATACAAGGCATAAACAGAATACAAAACATTACCAAAAATGATGAAGAGAAACCAGATAACTGGGAGCTCCTAAAAATCAAACACCTATGCTCATCTAAAGACTTCACCAAAAGAGTAAAAAGACCACCTACAGACTGGGAAAGAATTTTCAGCTATGACATCTCAGACCAGCGCCTGATCTCTAAAATCTACATGATTCTGTCAAAACTCAACCACAAAAGACAAACAACCCAATCAAGAAGTGGGCAAAGGATATGAACACACATTTCACTAAAGAAGATATTCAGGCAGCCAACAGATACATGAGAAAATGCTCTCGATCATTAGCCATTAGAGAAATGCAAATTAAAACTACAATGAGATTCCATCTCACACCAACTAGGCTGGCATTAATCCAAAAAACACAAAATAATAAATGTTGGAGAGGCTGTGGAGAGATTGGAACTCTTATACACTGCTGGTGGGAATGTAAAATGGTACAACCACTTTGGAAATCTATCTGGCGTTATCTTAAACAGTTAGAAATAGACCTACCATACAACCCAGAAATCCCACTCCTTAGAATATACCCTAGAGATACAAGAGCCTTCACACAAACAGATATATGCACACCCATGTTTATTGCAGCTCTGTTTACAATAGCAAAAAGTTGGAAGCAACCAAGGTGTCCGTCAACGGATGAATGGGTAAATAAATTGTGGTATATTCACACAATGGAATACTACACATCGATAAAGAACAGTGACGAATCTGTGAAACATTTCATAACATGGAGGAACCTGGAAGGCATTATGCTGTGCGAAATGAGTCAGAGGCAAAAGGAAAAATATTGTATAAGACCACTATTATAAGATCTTGAGAAATAGTAAAAACTGAGAAGAACACATACTTTCGTGGTTACGAAGGAGGGAGGGAGGGAGGGAAGGAGAGGGATTTTTATTGATTAATCAGTAGATAAGAACTGCTATGGGTGAAGGGAAAGACAACACTCAATACATGGAAGGTCAGCTCAATTGGACTGGACTAAAAGCAAAGAAGTTTCCGGGATAAAATGAATGCTTCAAAGGTCAGCGGAGCAGGGGCGGGGGTCTGGGGAACATGCTTGAGGGAACTTCTAAGTCAATTGGCAAAATAATTCTATTATGAAAACATTCTGCATCCCACTTTGAAATGTGGCGTCTGGGGTCTTAAATGCTAACAAGCGGCCATCTAAGATGCATCAGTTGGTCTCAACCCACCGGGAGCAAGGGAAAATGAAGAACACCAAGGTCACACAACAACTAAGAGCCCAAGAGACAGAAAGGGCCACATGAACCAGAGACCTACATCATCCTGAGACCAGAAGAACTAGTTGGTGCCCAGCCACAATCGATGACTGCCCTGTCAGGGAGCACAACAGAGAACTCCTGAGGGAACAGGAGATCAGTGGGATGCAGACCCCAAATTCTCATAAAAATACCACACTTAATGGTCTGACTGAGAGTAGAGGAATCCCGGCGGCAATGATCCCCAGACCTTCTGTTAGCACAGGACAGGAACCATCCCCGAAGACAACTCATCAGACATGAAAGGGACTGGTCAGCAGGGGGGAGAGAGATGCTAATGAAGAGTGAGCTAATTAAATCAGGTGGACACTTGAAAGTGTGTTGGCAACTCTTGTCTGGAGGGGGGATGGGAAGATAGAGAGAGAGGGAAGCTGGTAAAATTGTCACGAAAGGAGAGACTGAAAGAGCTGACTCAATAGGAGGAGAGCAAGTGGGAGAAGGGAGTAAGATGTATGTAAACTTACGTGTGACAGACTGATTGGATTTATAAATGTTCACTTGAAGCTTAAGAAAAGTTAATTAAAAAAAAAAAAGACGTTTTATGTGTATTAGTAGTTTTGCCCCATGCGCTGACCTAAAAGATACCTAGTTTAATTCTGATTGTCATCCTAATTAACTATCTTAGAATAAAAACAAAAAAAAAAAGAAAAGAAAAAAGCCATATTGAGGTAAAATTTACTTCAATTTTAACCTTGGAATATTCTAATAAGCGTGTTTTTATATGCTTGAGGCAAGGCTTTGTGTTCTTTGGTACCAGCTGGATTATGTAATTTAGTATAACAATATGATTTATAATGAACACACTTTTTTTTTCTAGAGGACTGGAGTCAGTCACACAGGCATTGCTTTCAGGCCTATGTGACTGTCCCTCAATAAAGTCCCTAGACACCAAGGCTCAGATGAACTTCCCTGGTTCACAAGAATCCCCACATCTTGTCACACATTATTTCTGGAGGAGTAAACATAGCCGTGTAACTCTCCTGGAAGAGGATATAGGGAAGCTTATATCTGGTTTCTCCTGGACTTCACTCTACGCTCCTTTTCCCTTTGCTGATTTTATTCCTTATCTTTCACTGTAATAAACCATAACCATAAGTACAGCAGATTTTCTGTGTCCTGTGAGTAATCTTAGGCTACCCTTGAGCTTGTGGGTGGTATCAGGGACCTTTAACATAGCATCTTAATGAAAATTGAATATAATTACTCATAAGTATGGTACCTTCTCCATTTATTTAGGTCTTTATTTTTTCTTAGAACTATTGTTTCAGTGAGAGATATTGCACATCTTTTGTCAAATTTATCATTGATTTTTCTGTATTTGGTATGATCGTAACTGATACTGTCTTTTTTATTTCAACTTCTATTTTTTCCAAACTAGTTTATAGAAATACATTTTTTATATTGATCATATATCCTAAAACTTGTTAAACTCACTTATTATATCTAGTAGTTACGTTATAGAAGCCATCTGATTTTCTGCTACACAGTCATGTCCTTTGGGAATAAAAAGAGTAAACCTATCTTTTCGCAAACAGTAGAGATTGGCAGCTGTAGAATTACAGTACAGAATATCAATCCCAAGTGATTGCTTCCTGGGAACCATGTGCAGGAGTGTGCGACTTCTCGTTCATTCTTTATCTTTGTTTATTCTTTGTGACAATTTTGATCTTGGAAAGGTCCTAAAAGCAGCCATATACCTTCTTCCTATTATTCCAAATAAAAAAATATATTTGGTTTCTACCGCTGAACATGTGTACGTTTGGAGAACAGTGCTCTACTAGTGTTCTCTCTCAACATCTGTCTCTATGCAACTTTGTTTTTTATTGAAATCGACAACTCTTCCCTGTATGTTGCTATTTGGAATTACAGATGTCTTCCAGTTTTGGAGAAGATGGAGTTTTTATTTCTATTCTTATTTCCTTTGCTATTCTAGGGAGATCTATTTGGTGAAGTAGGCAACACTGCCTTTACTGGAATATTGCTCTCATTTCCTGTTTCTTTCTCTCTAATTTGCTTATTTTGGGTGAGTGCTCCTCAGTCACAGATCTGCTGAAAGCTAATTACATTCTTGAAGAATCATTAATTAATTGATTTCATTCTTTAGGGCAACAGCAACAATCAAAAACATTTTAGTAAGGATAAATTTCAGGAACTGGAGGGAATTCACCACCTTTCTCTCTTGTATAAATTTTAACTTAATAGTGAAAACTTATACTTTATGTCAGTTTAATATGTGATTACTGTTGAAACTTTGTCCTAATCTTTGGGAAATTATGATCCTTGTAAAAACGAACTACTGAGTTAATTAAGACTACTAGTGGATTTTGAAGTTAGGGCTTTTACTTTAGGCAATTTAGACAGTAACAAAAGCTATTTGTTTATTGAGCACTTACTATGTGCAAAGTGCAATTTTATGTCATTTACATGGATGGACTAATTCTCATTTTAACCTATGAGGTGAATTCTTAATTGTCCTCAAATTAAAGATGACAGAATAAAGAGTTAGTGAGGTTATAGAAATTACCTAAAAGAACAAGTTTAATAAGTCAAAAGAAAAGATATAGTAATCCACTGCTAAAAACTGTTTTGTGGCAAAAGTGAAGGAAATTTTTTAAATATTTATTTATTCACCCTGTTATCCATTTGTTTCTTCAACTTATATATGAGTGTGTACTAAGTACAGAACAATGTAGGTCTTAGGGGCACAGGAGTAAAACAAAATCAAAAACAATCTCAACCCTTTTAGAGTTTACAGTTGATTTGAGAAGATAGACATTCTCAAACAATACTCATGTGTATGAAATATAAAAATTGTGATAACATTTGTAAAAAACCAAAAACATGGTCTATAAAAGTATACAGCAGGGCATAGAATATGTTCTGGTGGCCATGGATGATGTGGAAAAGTAACATTTGGAATGGAATGTGAAAAATGAATATGAATTAGGTAGGCAAAGAGGTTAGGAGAAAGTTCCAGAATAAGGAATAGCAGACCACATGCAAAGCCCTAGGGTTGTAGCACATCATATTTGAGGAACTCAAAGAACTCTAAGTTAGAGAGGAGAGAGACAATGAACATACTAAATAACACACACACACACATATATATATATATATTCAATGGTAAAAGAAAATGGTGGTTGATGTGAGCATAGAGGGTATAGGGACCATTTCAAGTGATGCTTTGTAGCCATACTATCACATTTTAGTTTTGTCACAAGAGCATGAGGAGCTATTGAAAGTTTTAAAAAGATGAAACATACAATTAACCTGGCTGCAATGTAAAGAACTTTTTTAAAGTTGGGAGCTATGTGAAGAACGTCTCAGTATTCCAAATGAGAAATAATGGTTGCTTGGACTAGAAACCAAAAAATGGAGATGGAGGTAATTAAATTGAGTAGAAACATATTTAGGATGTAGCTGTGGATTGAATTGTGTCCCCCCAAAATATGTATTGAAGTCTTAACCATGTACCTGTAAATATGACCCTGTTTGGAAACAGGAGTTTTCTTCTGTTACGTTAATGAGGGCATACCAGAGTAGACTGGGTCTATGCCTAATCACTTCTGTGTTATAAAAAGAGCAGAAAAGACAGAGAAACACACACTTCAAAACAAATGCCAAAGAATGCCAAGAAACTACCAGGAATATGGGCAAGGAAGGACCTCCCCCTAGAGCCACACTCTGAATTCAGACTTCCAGCCTCCTGAACTGTGATAAAATAAATTTCTATTCTTTAAAGCCACCCACTTGTGGGTTTTCCTTTTTTGTGTGGCAGCACTAGGTAACTAAGAAAAAAACTAAGACAGATGTTAAATTGAAAGCACTTGGTGATTGATGGGTTGTGATGTGATCAGAGGATAAGTTGTTAAGGATGATGTCAAGTTTTTAGCTGGTAAAATCTAAAGAAAAGTAGTGTCATTTACTAAGCTAGAGATTACTAGAAGGAAGATTCTATTTCTTGCAGAAAATCAAGAGTATATTTTTGGACACAGTGAGTTTAAGGTATCTGTGAGACAACCAAAGGGCAACATCAAGTTGACTGTTTGATATGTAAGTCATAAACTAAAATTATTCATATCGAAGTTCATTGACATTATGGATTTGGATGAAATCCTGAGGAGGAGATTATAAAAGAGAATAATGCCAAGCACAAGTTTTAAGGCATTCCATCATTTAAAGGTTGAGTAGAAGAACATAAACCTGCAAGCAAAGAACTAAGTAGCTAAAAGAGATGGTAGAAGGGCCAGGAATGTGCACAGGTAAGGAAGAGATTGCGTTCAAAACTCTCTAACCCTAGGCATTAGCAGCTTTGTAATATATCTTGGGCTATAACAAGGAAAATTTTGATGTATTTAAATTATGATGTACAAAATACCTCCTTCTTAATTAAAGAAAAAATTCCATTTTCAGGCTGTTTAAACTGCTATTAAAGTTTATGGTTCAAAGCTTCCTGTTAGGATGAGCCTGCCCTCTGCATTTAGTGAAAGGGATATGGAGTGCTTGGCCTGAAGGAGTGAGAAAAATAGCCAAGAAAGGATGCCAAATACTACTGAGATAAGAAAATAAAATTTAGTTTTGAGGTGATGGTGTCTGGAATACCAGACTGCATATCCATCCACTGCCATCGAGCCGATTCCAACTCATAGCAACCCTATAGGACAGAGTAGAACTGCCCCATAGCCTTTCCAAGGAGCACCTGGCGGATTCGAACTGCCGACCTATTGGTTAGGAGCTATAGACTGCATATCAGTAGATATTAAAACGCAGCTCTGTCAGCAATAATTTTTTTTGTTCGTAATTATCTGGAAAGAATAAAAGTTAAGTTTGAGACTGAGGATGAGGGAATTAAATGTGAAAATTTGATGTGATGAATGCTATCTGATGTGGTGATTCCAGGGTGTGCACAGGAGACATTCCAATGTGTCTTGTAAAAAAAACTTTAAAGAAATAAAAATAAATTGGTGTACGGTCCTCTTGAGAGAGACACACACATACGCTCATGTATAAATTCCCCAAACAAAAGCTGAGTTATTAAATACGCATGCAATTCTAGTTAAGATGGAACAAATATAATTTCCTTCTTTCTCTAAATCTACCTTGTATATTCCAAATAAAGCATTAAACAAGTGCCCTGGCAGTGTGCATTCTCAAGCTTAAAAAACTCTTAAAGCAGATAGCACAGTGTATCTGACAGTACTCACGGTTTGATGACAACACAGTTTTAAAACATGGTTGGCTTGCTAGTGAGAGTGAACATGAAACAGAAAGACTTATGCAATACAGGGAAAAGAATACACATAGAATGATAAAATGGAGTACTCTTCACCGATTATTTTATTTTTACAGAATATGTACGTATACTCACAATCCACAAGGGGATCCACAATCAATAACCATGAAAGCATCAGTCAAAAAATCAAATGACATATTGCATTGGGTAAATCTGCAAAAGACTTTAAAATGTTAAAAATTAAACATATTACTTTGAGGACTAAGGTGCTCCTGAAACAAGCCATGGTATTTTCAATAGCCTCATATGCATGCAAACGCTGGACAATGAATAAGGAAGACCAAAGAAGAACTGATGCCTTTGAATTGTGGTGTTGTCGAAGATTATTGAATATACCATGGACAACCAAAAGAATGAACAGATCTGTCTTGGAAGAAGTACAGCTGGAATGCTGTTTGGAGGCAAGGATGGCGAGACTTTGTCTCGTGTTCTTTGAACATATTATCAGGAGGGATCAGTCCCTGGAGAAAGACATTATGCTTGATAAAGTAAAGGGTCAGTGAAAAAGAGGAAGATCGTGGATGAGATGGATTGACAGAGTGGCTGCAACAATGGGCTCAAACATAGCAACAATTGTGACGACAGTGCAGGACCAGGCAGTGCTTTTTCCTATTGTAAATAGAGTTGATATGAGTCAGAACTGACTTGATAGCACCTGACAACAAATATATATATGTATGTGTGTATTTATTCATATTCAGTGAGATGAATTGACACAATAGCTCAACAATGCACTCAAGCCTACCAACAATCATGAAGATGGTGCAGGACGAGGCAACATTTCATCCTGTTACATATAAGATCGCCAAGTTGGAGCTGACTCAACAACTAACAACAAAATATTTATTCATCCATCCAGCATCGCAGATATTGATGTATTATATTGATGTAAATTTTTCTCTTGTCTAATAATTTATTAATAGCAAGTTGGAGAACTTCATTCATTAATTATTTCAACACACTGATAATGCATTCTAGTCAGCCTAGTGAGTAAATACACCTAACATTATTTAGCCACTGATGAATATCCGCTTATTGTTAAATTTACACCATTTTTTTGCAAATACCTGACTGAAGTAGCTCTTGATTATTTATAACAGCCTAAGAATATTGTAAATTCAATAGATTCTTCTAGAAAGTTCATAAACTATATGTTAATATGATTACAGTTTAGATATTTTTCTCTGTCTTTAGAGGTACTATTTTCCTTAATATCTAATTGCATAAATTATCTCAAAATGGGGGAAATATTATAAAATTACACTGTGAATGGCTTCTTGCCTTATGCATTAAGAAGACTAATGTGTAACTCAGTAACATAAAACAGAAAATCTCTGTTACGCATACACTTAGATACCAACATTAATATAAGCTCATCTTGGGCAGCAAATTCATCACTAAATTGTAAAATTTTGTACAAAATTATAGCATTATTCAATATTTATTGTATTTTTTTATCTCAAAGATTGAAATGATTTTGGTAGCAAAACAAAACATTTGCTACTGAAAAGTTAAGATACTCACTTCTTTAGAACCTAGTCTTACGATTGCTTTTCTTTCCTCATACACAAGTTACCTTTCACATTTTTATCATGTTTACTTGACTGTTCACCTAAATGATACCACAATCACTGCATAGGATTTGGGGAAAAAAAAAAAACTCCATTCTTTTATTGAATAAGCCTGATTTATTGCCATTGTGGTGGGACCTTTGCGAACTGGCATGATGCCTTATGTGTTCATCCAAGGCAACAGATCTGGAACTATTGCAACATGAATTTCTTATACTAATTGAAAATATTCAATTTTATTTGAGAACAAAAAAAATGGCACAAGATGTCCTAGGTATAAATACATAGTTAATGAGTAGAGTATGGGTATATTAGCCATAGAAAGAAATGGATGGAAGGCAGAAGACAGTTAATATTATATATATATATAGAGAGAGAGAGAGAGAGAGTCATTCAATAGCCACAAGGCCTGAATTTAGCCACCCATTGGTGATACCTATTTTAACCCCATTTGTCCTCTACTCAAAAACACAAATAAAACTAATGCCTGTTTAGTGAGCATTCTTGTCCCTGTTCTCTCTGATACAGCAAGTGTGTATCATTGTCTCAGGGCACTTTATGCCTGTGACACAATTTGCTTAACTTCAACCCTGTGCCTTGCAACAACGCTGTTAGTGAAGAAGGCTGATGTGGCCCATAGATCAGACATATAAATATTGTGTACCCAGGATTCAGATAGTGTGATCCTCCTATCCACTCATACCTTATCTTAAGGTGTTTACTTATCCTGCCTTTTCCATTGGTTCTTAAATTGATTTAAATAAACAGTTTGTTTGATTCAAGCACTTTAACTTGGTCTGTGAGACTTTCTCTTCCTTGACAGTAATATCCAAGAGTAATTTTCCTGGTACTGTTTTTTTTTTTTTTTTACTTGGAGCCTACCATTAATTAAATCAAGGTAATTTCTCACACAACAGCTATCTAGATGCACGAAGCAGAGTTCTTATTTCTAAATAGCTCAAATGCATCTTTGTAAATAGCTCAAGTTTTTGATTCACCTTTCCTGAAAACTTACCTATTATCATTCTATTCTTCATTAGGGCTGGTGATTTCTTGCCAGGACTTGGCATAGATAAAATTTGATTAAGGCAGACTTCGAGCAGCCCAATAGCAAAGGCACTTTTTTTCCTTAAAAAAAAAAAAAAAAGGTCTTCTAGGTAATCCAATGTGGCCTTTCTCCCTTGATGGGCTATAATATGTGTGTGTATATAATATGTATACACACACACACACACATATATATATATATATTTGGAAATCCTGGCGGCACAGTGGTTACTTGCTATGGCTGCTTACCAAAAAGCTGGCAGTTCAAATCAACCGGGCACTCCTTGGAAACCTATAGGGCAGTTCTACTCTGTCCTATAGGGTTGCTGTGGGTTACCTTGAGTTGGAATCAACTGGACAGCAACAGGTTTGATTTTTGGTGTATTTATATATTTTAATAACTAGGAGGGAGGCCTATGAATATCAGAAAACATGGAAAACTGACACTTTTGATGAGACTGCTGATCTGATTACTGACCATTTCATGTAGCATTTAACGGCAGGATTGAACTGCCAACATTTTGGTTAGCAGCTGACCTCTTAACCACTGCGCCACCAGGGATCCCTAAGAAAAGAGAAAAGTGATATATTTAAAGTGTTGAAGGAAAAAAACACCAAACTAGAATTCTATATCCAGTGAAATTATCCTTCAAAATTGAAGGAAAGATAAAGACCTTCTTAGACACTCAGACATTCACAACACTGGGTAAATTCATCACCAGTAGGCTTGCTCCATAAGAAATATTAAACAAGTTCTTCAGGGAGAAGGAAAATTATATAGGTCATAAAATTGAAACTAAATAAAGGGACAGTGTCAGAGAACAAATAATAAAAGTAAGATAAAATGTGATTTTTGTATCCTTAATTGATCTAAAAGATAACTGTGTAAAGTAATAATAGCATCAGAGTATTGCATTACTGTAATATGGATAAGTGCATTGAATGACAGCAAAGCTATAAGGGAAGGGAGGCAGGGATTAAGAGCACCTTGTTATAAGGCATCTCTGCACAACACATGATGTGGAATAGTGTTATCTGAAGGTAGACTTGAATTAGTTAAAAATGTATATTGGAAACTCTAAAGCAAACAAAAACTTTTTAGGAATAATTAATATTCTAAGAAAGGAGACAAAATGGACTCATAAAGTGCTCAGTTAAAACCAGGGAATGCAGAAATGAGGGAGAAAAGAAAATAAAAAACAAATGCAATGAGTTGAAAACATGGTAGGTATTAATCCACTTTAAATGTGAATGGTCTAAAATTAAAGGATGATTGGCAGAGTGGATTAAGAAGCCACACAAACTAAAAATGAATAAATAAAAAAGACCCGACTATATGTAGCTACAAGAATCTCATCTTAACTTATCTTAAATACAAATATTCAGATAATTTAAAAGTAAAAAGACGGAGAAAGGTCTACCAAGCTAATCAAAAGAAAGCTAGACTAGGTATATTACTTTCAGACAAAGAATATTTGGGTGCAAGCAAAGTTATCGGGGTAAAGAGGGGCAATGCATAATGATAAGGGGTCAAATCTACACAAAGACATAGTATACTAAACATGCATGTGCCTAATAAGAGTTCATCAAAAAATGTCAAGCAAAAACTGACAGAACTCAAAGGAGAAATATACAAATGCATGCTTCAGGTATAGACTTCAACAACTCTCTGTCAGTAACATCAATCAGGCAGAAAAATCAGTAACGATATAGTTAACCTGAAGGGCATTATGAATCGGTTTGCTCTAATTAACATTCATATAGTACTCCATTCAACAAGAGCAGAATACTATCTTCTCAAGCTCATTGAGCATATTTACAAAGATAGACCACAATCTGCACCAAAAACAAACAACAATAAAACAAAACAAATTTAAAAGAAATGCAAAGTAAATTCTCAAAACACAACAGAATTAAATGAAAAAACAACAACAACAACAAAAAAAAAAACAGGCACCTGGAGAGACCTACATAAGTGGAAAAACATACCTTGCTCATGGATAGGAAGACTTAACTTTGCAAAAATGCCTCCTCTACCAAAAGTGATTTACAGATACGGTGCAATTCCGATTCAAATTCCAATGACATTTTTAACTAGATGGAGAAACAAATCACCAACTTCATATGGAAGGGAAAGAGGTCCCCGATAAATACAGCATTACTGAAAAAGAAGAACAAAGTGGGAGGCCTCACACTACTTGATTTTAGAACCTATTATATTCATAGCACCACAGAAGTCACAACAGCCTGGTACTGGTACAACAACAGATACGTAGACCAACGGAACAGAATTGAGAATCCAGACATAAATCCATCCACATATGAGCAGTTCATATTTGACAAAGGCCCCGAAGCAGTTAAATGGGGAAAAGACAGTCTCTTTAACAAATGGTGCTGGCATAACTGGATATCCATCTGCAAAAAAATGAAACAAGACCCATACCTCACACCATGTACAAAAACTAACTTAAAATGGATGAAAGATCTAAATATAAAATCTAAAATGATAAAGATCATGGAAGAAAAAATAGGAACAATAGGAGCCCTACTACGTGGCATAAACAGTATGCAAGACATTACTAACAATGTGCAAACACCAGAAGAAAAACTAGATGACTGGGTGCTCCTAAAAATCAAACACCTATGCTCATCCAAAGACTTCGCCAAAAGAGTAAAAAGATTACCTACAGACTGGGAAAAAATTTTTAGCTATGACATTTCCAATCAGTGTCTGATCTCCAAAATCTACTTGATACACAACAAAAAGAAAAATAACCCAATTAAAAAATGGGCAAAGGATATGAACAGGCACATCACTAAAGAAGACATTCAGGTAGCTAACAGATACATGAGGAAATCCTCACGATCATAAGCCATTAGAGAAATGCAAATCAAAACTACAATGAGATTCCATCTCTCTCTAACAAGGCTGGCATTAATCCAAAAAACACAAAATAATAAATGTTGGAGAGGTTGTGGAGAGACTGGAACACTTATACACTGCTGGTGGGAACGTAAAATGGTAAAACCACTTTGGAAACCGACTTGGCATTTCCTTAAAAAGCTAGATATAGAACTACCATATGATCCAGCAATCCCACTCCTTGGAATATATCCTAGAGAAATAAGAGCCTTTACACGAACAGATATATGCACACCCATGTTCATTGCAGCACTGTTTACAATAGCAAAAAGATGGAAGCAACCAAGGTGCCTATCAAGGGATGAATGGATGAATTATGGTATATTCACAAAATGGAATACTATGCATTGATAAAGAACAGTGATGAATCTGTGAAACTTTTCCTAACATACAGGAATCTGGAAGGCATTATGCTGAGTGAAATTAGTTGCAAAAGGACAAATATTGTATAAGACCACTATTATAAGAACCCAAGAAGTAGTTTAAACAGAGAAGAAAATATTCTTTGATGGTTACATGAGTGGGGAGGGAGAAAAGGAGAGAGGTATTTGCTAATTAGATAGTAGACAAGAACTATTTTAGATGAAGGAAAAGACAACACACAATACAGAAGAGGTCAGCACAACATGACTAAACCAAAAGCAAAGAAGTTTTTCCTGAATAAACCAAACCTTTTGAAGGCCAGCATAGCAGGGGTGGGGGTTTGGGGACCACGGTTTCAGGGGACCTCTAGGTCAATTCATGTAATAAAATCTATTAAGAAAACATCCTGCATCCCACTTTGGAGAGTGGCATCTGGGCTCTCAAAGGCTAGCAAGTGGCCATCTAAGATGCATCAATGTGTCTCAACCCACCTGGAGCAAAGGAAAATGAAGAACACCAAAGACACACGGTAATTACGAGCCCAATAGACAGAAAGGATCACATATACCAGAGGTGACATCAGCCTGAGACCAAAGAACTAGATGGTGCCCAGCTACAACCCATGACTGCCCTGACAGGCAACACAACAGAGAACCCCTGAGGGAGCAGGAGAGCAGTGGGATACAGACCTCAAATTCTCCTAAAAAGACCAGACTTAATGGTCTGACTGAGACTAGAGGCACCCCGGAGGGCATAGTCCCCAGATCTTCTGATAGCCCAGGACAGGAACCATTCCCGAAGCCAACTCTTCAGACAGGGATTAGACTGGACTATAGGACAGAAAATGATACTGGCGAGAAATGAGCATCTTGGATGAAGTAGACACGTAAGACTCTGTGGGCAGCTCCTGTCTGGAGGGGAGATGAGAGGGCAGAGGGAGACAGAGGCTGGGTGAATGGACCTGCAAATAGAGGATGAAGAGAAAGAATATGCTATCTCATTAGGGGGAGAGCTACTAGGAGTATATTGTTGTTAGGTGCCGTCAAGTCAGTTCCGACTCATAGCCACCCTATGCACAACAGAAGGAAACACTGCCCGGTCCTGAGCCATCCTTACAATCATTGTTATGCTTGAGCTCATTGTTGCAGCCACTGTGTCAATCCACCTCATTGAGGGTCTTCCTCTTTTCTGCTGACCCTGTACTCTGCCAAGCATGATGTCCTTCTCCAGGGACTCATTTCATCCCTCCTGACAACATGTCCAAAGTATGTAAGATGCAGTCTCGCAATCCTTTCCTCTAAGGAGCATTCTGGCCGCACTTCTTCCAGGACAGATTTGTTCATTCTTTTGGCAGTCCATGGTATATCCAACATTCTTCACCAACACCAGAATTCAAAGGCGTCAACTCTTCTTCGGAAGAAGTATATAGCAAGGTGTATATAAATTTTTGTATGAGAGACTGACTTGATTTGTAAACTTTCACTTAAAGTACAACAAAAATTAAAAAAAAGAAAAAAAACAGACACCTGGAAAATTTGCAAGTTAGCACAATTCCAAACCAAACGCATTGTGGTCGAGTCAATTCCAACTAAATAACGGGTAGGTCAAAGAAAATTTCTCAAGAGAAATTAAAAAATAAGTTGAATAAAATGAAATGAAAAGATAACTTATTACAATTTCTGAATGCAGTGAAAACAGTGCTTAGAGGGAAATTTATAGTATTAAATGAGTATATTAGAAAATAAGAACCAAAACAAAACTCACTGCCTTCTGAAGATTCCAGCTCATAGCAGCCCTGCAGGTCAGAGTAGAACTGTTCTATAAAAAAAAAAAAAAAAATAGGGCCTCCTAAACTGTATCTTTTTGAAAGCAGATCAAGTAGAGCAGCCGATGGGTTCCAGCCACTGATCTTTTCGTTAGTAGCCAAGCGCTTTAACGTCTGCTCCACCAGGGCTCCTGAAGAAAATAAGAAAGATATAAAATCAATAACTTAAGCTTTTACCTTTGGAAAGTAGAGAAAAAAAGATCGATTTAAGCCTAAAGTAAGCAGAAGAAAAGAAATAATTAAAATTGGTATCCCTTCTTACATGGGACTTACATTCTCAACTGGTGAAACAGACAAGAGTAAGCAGGAGCCAGGCATGCAAAAGTCAGTGCTGAGGCTTGAAGCAAAGAAAAGAACTGGTCCACAGATCTGTGTTGAAAGTGAGCTTGGGTAGCCAAGAAAAGATGGTGGACCTCTGGATGCAAATGGGTGAAGAGAAGAGTTACTGCCAGTGAGGTAGCCTGCATTTTTTAGGCCAAACTAATAAACTGGGGTTTGTTTGCTTTAAAGTGAGATGGGATCCTTTTGTTGTCAGGTGCCATCAAGTCAGTTCTGACCCATAGCGACCCTATGCACAACAGAAGAAACACTGTCCTGTCCTGCGCCATCCTTACAATCGTTGTTATGCTTGAGCTCATTGTTGCAGTCACTGTGTCAAGGCACCTTGTTGAGGGTCTTCCTCTTTTCTGCTGACCGTGTACTCTGCCAAGCATGATGTCCTTCTTCAGGGACTAACTCCCCACTGACAATATGCCCAAAGTATGTAAGATGCAGTCTCGCTATCCTTGCCTCTAAGGAACGTTCTGGCCACACTTCTTCCAAGACAGACTTACTTATTCCTTCTTTTGGAAGTCCATGGTATATTCAATATTCTTCGCTAACACCACAATTCAAGGGCGTCAACTCTTCTTCGGTCTTCCTTATTCATTGTCCAGCTTTCTCATGCATATAAAGTGATTGCAAATACCATGGCTTGGGTCAGGCACACCTTAGTGTTCAGGGTGACACCTTTGCTCTTCAACATTTTAAAGAGGTCCTTTGCAGCAGATTTACCCAATGCAATGCATCTTTTGATTTCTTGACTGCTGCTTCCATGGCTTTTGATTGTGGATCCAAGTAAAACGAAATCCTTGACAACTTCAATCTTTTCTCCATTTATCATGATGTTGCTCATTGGTCCAGTTGTGAGGATTTTTGTTTTCTTTATGTTGAGTTGCAATCCACACTGAAGGCTGAGGTCTTTGATCTTTATTAGTAAGTGCTTCAAGTCCTTTTCAGTTTCAGCAAGCAAGGTTGTATCATCTGCATAATGCAGGTTGTAAATGAGTCTTCCTCCAATCCTGATGCCCCGATCTTCTTCATATAGTCCAGCTTCTCGTATTATTTGTTCAGCATACAGATTAAATAGGTATGGTGAAAGAATACAGCCCTGATGCACACCTTTCCTGAATTTAAACCAGTCAGTATCCCTTTGTTCTGTCCAAACAATTGCCTCTTGATCTATGTAAAGGTTCCTCATGAGCACAATTAAGTGTTCTGGAATACCCATTCTTCACAGTGTTATCCATAGTTTGTTATGATCCACACAGTCGAATGCCTTTGTATAGTCAATAAAACACAGGTAAACATCCTTCTGATATTCTTTGCTTTCATCCAGGATCCATCTGAAATCAGCAATGATATCCCTGGTTCCACATCCTCTTCTGAAACCACCCTGAATTTCTGGCAGTTCCCTGTCGATATACTGCTGTAGCCGTTTTTGAATGATCTTCAGCAAACTTTTGCTCGGGTGTGATATTAATGATATCATTCTATAATTTCCACATTCAGTTGGATCACCTTTCTTGGGAATAGGCATAAATATAGATCTCTTCTAGTTAGTTGGCCAGGAAACTGTCTTCCACATTTCTTGGCATAGATGAGTGAGCACCTCCAGCGCTGCATCTGTTTGTTGACACATCTCAATTGATATTCCAGCAATTCCTGGAGCCTTGTTTTTCGCCAATGCCTTCAGAGCAGCTTGGACTTCCTCCTTCAGTACCATCGGTTCCTGATCATATGCCACCTCTTGAAATGGTTGAATATTGACTAATTCTTTTTGGTATAATGACTCTGTGTATTCCTCCCATCTTCTTTTGATGCTTCCTGTGTCATTTAATATTTTCACCATGGAATCCTTCACTATTGCAACTCGAGGCTTGAATTTTTTCTTCAGTTCTTTCAGCTTGAGAAACACCAAGTGTGTTCTTCCCTTTTGGTTTTCCATCTCCAGCCCTTTGCACATGTCATTATAATACTTTGTCTTCTTGAGTGGCCCTTTGAAATCTACTGTTCAGTTCTTTTACTTCATCAATTCTTCCTTTTGCTTTAGCTCCTCGATGCTCAAGAGCAAGTTTCAGAGTCCCCTCTGACATCCATCTTGGTCTTTTCTTTATTTCTTGTCTTTTCAAAGACCTCTTGCTTTCTTCA
This sequence comes from Loxodonta africana, assembly GCF_030014295.1. NCBI lineage: Eukaryota > Metazoa > Chordata > Mammalia > Proboscidea > Elephantidae > Loxodonta > Loxodonta africana. Next base: position 70,527,342 of record NC_087349.1, on the reverse strand, counting down.
TGGAATGATGTCCTTGATGTCATTCCACAACTCGTCTGGTCTTCAGTCACTAGTGTTCAATGCATCAAATCTATTCTTGAGATGGTCTCTAAATTCAGGTGGGATATATTCAAGGTCATATTTTGGCTCTCGTGGACTTGCTCTGATTTTCTTCAGTTTTAGCTTGACCTTGCATATGAGCAACTGATGGTCTGTTCCACGGTCAGCCCCTGGCCTTGTTCTGACTGATGATATTGAGCTTTTCCATCGTCTCTTTCCACAGATGTAGTCAATTTGATTTCTGTGTTTTCCATCTGGCAAGGTCCATGTGTATAGTCACCATTTTTTGGTGAAAGAAGTTATTCTATCATTTGATCTCCGGCATTTTTTCTATCACCAAGGCCATATTTTCCAACTACTGAATGAAGGTTCTGAAAGCTTTACTACATCCACGTCATTAAGGTCAACTCTACTTTGAGGAGGCAGCTCCTCCCTAGTCATCTTGTGAGTCCCTTCCAACCTGGGGGGTTCATCTTCCAGCACTATATCAGACAATGTTCTGTTGTTTTCATAAGATTTTCACTGGCTAATGCTTTTCAGAAGTAGACTGCGGGTCCTTCTTCTTAGTCTGTCTTAGTCTGTAAGCTCAGCTGAAACCTGTCCTCCATGGGCGACCCTGCTGGTATCTGAATACCAGTGGCACAGCTTCCAGCATCACAGCAACACACAAGCCCCCACAGTACAACAAACTGACAGACATGTGGGGAGTAAAGCTTTCAGGACCTTCATTTGCTGATGTGGCATGACTCAAAATGAGAAAGAACAGCTGCAAACATCCCTTAAAAATCGGAGCCTGGAATGTACGAAGTATGAATCTCGGAAAATTGGAAATCGTCAAAAATGAAATGGAACGCATAGCTTCCAGCATCACAGCAACACACAAGCCCCCACAGTAGGACAAACTTACAGACACATGGAGGGGGGGATGCTTTTAGAGAACTTTATAAAGAGGAGTTTCATGATCAGATTTGTTTTTAAAATCTCACTATGTATTTAAGAATAGAATGAAAGCAGAAACCTTCACAGTGTATAAATCCACTCAGGATCTTCCAAAATTTATGTTGGTCATTATCAAGGAAAATAATCAGAGATTTGGGAATGTATGGATTTGTGATAATTTTTATACAACCTCTTATAAACGTGAAATGAATGCTATATATATTTACCTACAGATACTAATATGTGCATTCATTTTGAAATTGAATCTAGGTAGCTTTATGCAATCTATAAAATAGTAATTCTGGAAGTTTACTTGCTCTCAATATAAATGCTTAATCATAAATCTAAATTTTAGCTTAAGTGTCATTTATTACACTTCAATGGAAAGTTAGAGTATTCCTTTATTATGACTTCTTTTCATTGCTTGAAAATGCTATCAGTTTTCTTTTATCAAAACACCCAAACTCTCTTTTTTCAGGCTTAAGCTAATTTATAACTGAGATAACATCTACACAGATAGGCTAGGTTTAACCACATCTCATTTTTTCTACTTTTCCTATAAATTAAACTACAAAGCTTAATTAGTAGGTCTCATGCAGATCTTTGAATTATAGCTTAAATGAATACCCTGTGAATTCTAGGTAGACTGGTACAGCGCTTCTCAAACTATAAGGTGCATATGATTCACATGCGGATCTTATTAAAATTCAGATTCTGTTCAGCAATTCCGTGGTAAGACCTGCGATTATCACATCTAACAAGTTTCCTGATGATGCAGAAGCTTCTGGTCCATGGGCCCACTTTGAGTAGCAAGAAACTAAGTTTTCTCACCAAAGAGAATCTCCTAGGGGGTTATTTACTTATTTACTTGAGATACTGATATCTGAGTCCCACCCAAGACCAATTAAATCAGAATTTCTGAGTTGGAATATGGGCATAAATATGTCTCAAAAGCTTACAGTTGATTGTAATGTGTAGACAAGGTTGCAAGTTATTGCTCTGGAGCTTGTAAATCATAAAATTAACATCTTTATGACAATATTTAAAGCTAAAATAACGTAGGCAGTAGGACTTACGGATACATAGTTCTGTTAATGTGCTGGGCAGAATCAGAAAACAATTTGCTATTTTTGATCCAGCCTTATTTTTGATCAGAGACTGACAGAAAGGCAGTTGTGCTAAACTATACAGACTTGCATGGCGGCTTTGTGATAATCAGGACATTGATGAGGAAGGCCATTAAATTCATTTTCACTGAAGACTGAAACAAGGGTTTGAAGGAAAGTCTCCACAGGTGAAAAATGAATGTGCGAGACCATTTATATTCCTATACTGAGGAAATTAATTCATTTCCTCTATAAATGGTTTTTAAGTAACATGCACTCAGAAGACTATAAATAGAAATCAGTTTTTTAAGACTGAAAAAAAATTAAGATCCTTTCACAGGCAATTGGAGAGTCATTTCAGAAATATACAAATTCCAATATTGAATATATATATACACTACTTTTTACATCTATTCTGCAGGGTTATTTTATTTTCCCCCATTTTATATGAGGAAGAAATTGAGATTTAGATAAATTAAATAACTTTTCAAAGTTTGCATAGTTAGTATGTGGCAGAGACATTGTTTAACCTATTTATCTGTCTCCAAAGCGGATGCATTTTCTTGTCCTGCTCATCAAGTCTAGAGCTATTCGAAATGATAACTAGTCAGTGTGTTAATTCATATCCAGAATGTTTGTACAAAACAAGTTCAAACACTTAGAGGATACAGAAAAATCACTATGTGGTGTTTTTATCAAAATAATATACACATACATGACGGCACTGTTCATTTTTCAATGAGATTATATGCCTACATATACAGGCATGATTACACATTTCAGTTCAGGAACATATTGAAGTTTGTTTTTTAATTAGTGACTCTAAAAGTACGCATCATCTTCCTCATTCTGTCAGTGATGTTAGCTCCTGGTTTCACATTTGATCCTGAAACATTGTTTTAAAAAGTAGGTTTATCTATCTATCATCTATCTATCTATCTATCTATCTATCTATCTATCTATCTATCTATCTATCTATCTATCTATCTATCTATCTATCTATCTATCTATCATCTATCTATCATCTATCTATCTATCTATCTATCTATCTATCTATCATCTATCATCTATCTATCTATCATCTATCATCTATCTATCATCTATCTATCATCTATCTATATCTATCTATCTATCATCTATCATCTATCTATCATCTATCTTTCTATCTGTCTGTCTATCATCTGTCTATCATCTATCTACCTATCATCTATCAATCTATCATCTATCTATTTATTTATCATCATCTATCAACCCACAGACCAAATCTCTTTCATATATATATAAGTATATATAAATACATATATTAAATTGTGTGTACATTCAAAATAAAATGTTATAAAAAGAAATGCATATTTAAATATTTAAACTTTCTATCTAAATATCAATTTATGAAGATTAAAAGTTTTATTTAATGATAGCATTTAAGTTTATTTCAATTTTAAAACATTAAAAACAATATATTTAAATGTTAAAAAAATATTTAAATATTTTATTATGGAAAATTTCAACATATATATAGTTAGCAAGTAGAGTATGACAAATCCTTATGTACCCCCTCATCTAATTTCATAATTGCCAACCCATAACCAATTTTGTTTCACCTATAACCCTCTCATAATCATTTTATTTAAACTCTGTACCTCAGGATGTTTTGAAGAAAATCCCATCATCTGTACATATCTGTAAAAGGTAATATTTTTCAACATAATCATATTACCATTGTAACACCTAAGTAATTTAATCATAATTTCTTAATATCATCAAATACTTAGTGTTCAAATTTCCGCAATTGTCTCATAATCAATCCTCCCTACCCCCTTTCCTCCCTCCTTCCCTCCCTCCTTCCCTCCCTCCCTTCCTTCCTTCCTTCCTTCTTTCCTTCCTTCCTTCCTTCCTTCCTTCCCTCCCTCCCTCCCTTCCTCCCTCCTTACTTCCTTCGTCCTTCCTTCTTATAATTTGATTGCATGAATCAGGATTCCAGAAGAGTTTAAGACATTGTGATTATGTTGCTATATCTTCTCGGCCTCTTTCAAAATCATAGACTATGGAGAATTTGCTTAAAAGGGACATCAGGAAGAATGGAAAAGGATACAGAAAAGCCTATAAAATGTCAAAATGCCTGCTACGATTAGGAATACCTAATTTTCAGATAAAGAAACAGCAGCTTATAGAGATTAAGCAAATGGCCCTATGTGAACAAACCAGTAAAAGTAAGAGCTTGGATTTGAACCAAATATACATTTTTTAAATTTCAAAGCCCATACTCTTACAGTGTCTGCCACTCTCAATATATTCAATAAATTGAATAAACATATGTTACAGTATGATTTTATTTGAATTTATTTTAGGTAATTATTTTTAATGGAAAATATTTCTAAGTTAATACTCTTTGAATGTAACTTAAATCTAAACTTGTTTCACAATAATGACAATTATTATAATCATTAGCATCATGATGCTGTGGAAAATGTCTTTCAAATGCCACCAAATCACAGCATCAAGTTTTTTGATGTAACTAAGGATTAAAATGCTTGTAAGCAAAACAAAAGGAAGACTTAAAGTCAAACAGACCAAATTTGGAATTCCAGCTTTATCACCTATTACCTACCTGTCTTGAAAAATTGTCCAGGGATATATGATACAACATGTTGTTACAAATGATAATAAAAATACTAAGTGGCTAATACTTTAGAGGCATTCTCCGAATAGCTATCATGTTTCCCTTCCCTTTTTTAATTTTGTTAAAAAGAAATAAAAGGTAACTCAATTTTTTGCATGCATATGTAATGAAGAACAAATAATTTGATGTTTTAATTTTTTAAACAGATTGGCTAACAACAAATTTATATCTTGTTATTCTACTTGATGGTATGGGGGAGGTTGATATTAGTGAAGAAATGTGCCCTATATGTAACTGAAAACTGGAACTGGGATTCATAATTTTATGAAGATAGTACCAAAGAAAGACATTTTGAGTGTTGCATTTCTTTTTTGACAGTAAGGTGATTCTTAAAATGGCCTCACAGGAGAGTCATGACTCATCCATACATACTCTTGGAATAATTAAGAAGACTTTTGTATAAAGATCAAAATGGAGGGCAAAAGTATCTATTATATTATATCTATTATTTAAGGCAAAAATCAAGTATCCCATTGAAATTAATGGTCACTTGTCATCTAAAGCGTTTTTAGGGTTCCTTTGGTGGAAATGTCCCCAAAAGTTTGATTTTCTGTTTTCATTAACCATTGTTTGTCCTAAAGTCAATGAAAACAGAATAGATCAATTTTCATATCTTGAAGATAATAATAAAAAAAATGTAATAGCCAAGTCTAGTATCATGATACAAAAAACATCTAGCAGATCTCCAGCCCCAGGGAAAACTGAGTTTCACAAATATCCAGTGACAAAGAGTTTTATGAAAGTTTGCACCATTTAGCTCTAAAAGCAGAGGCACCTTCAAGGTAAAATCGCTCTTACTGCTCTCTGAAAAGTCTCAATTTTGGATTTCATCTATTTGATATACTCATTTGGGGTTTTGAGATTTAGAGTGTACTATGGAACTCTTGTTTTTCTTGGCCTAGAAAATTGACTAAATAGACATTTTGTTCAGGTGCAAGTAATGAAGAAAGATTGGATTTTTTCATGAGATAGACTGGCTTCAAAAGAAAAGTAATGGTGTTATTCCCTGAGGTGGAGGTGGCTGGTATGGTTCTTGTCAGTGAAAGGATTGAAGTAAATTCCAAAGACTGGTTCTGTTTGATAATTTTCACTATTATGAACCTGGAAGGTCAGATTCCTGATTGATAATGTATATCCTATTGTCCATTTATAGAGTTTTGTTTTTTTTTCCTAAATTGAAAGAGTTTTTTTTCTCATTTCTTATATATTCCTCAAAAGTATTACATCCTTTATCTAAAAATTAAGGATATATATATATATTATATATAATATACATTACATATAATAGGATCCCTGGTGGCACAGCGGTTAAGCATTCGGCTGTTAACCAAAAAGGTCAGTAGTTTGAATCCACCAACCACTCCTTAGAAACCCTATGGGTCAGTTCTACTCTGTCCTTTAGGGTCACTTTGAGTTGGAATTGACGCATTATATACATATTATATATATTATATATATATATATAATGACTACTTTTTACTGTGTGTATATGCGTATATATATGTTTCCAAGGAGCACCTGGTGGGTTTGAACTGCCGACCTTTTGGGTAGCGGCTGTAGCTCTTAACGACTGCGTGGCCAGGGTGTCCTCATACACACATAAAAAAAAAAAATTTTTTTTTTAAAATACCCAAAATAATGCAATTCATAAATAAATACAAGTAGCATTTGAACTATTTTCTGTGATAACCAAACTTATTTATTTACTTGTTTAATTTTAAAGAAAAATAGGATCATGCATTACTGCATTTCACAGTAAAGATGTACTATAACTTATGTGACCAAGCCTTTGCTGGTGGCTATTTGGGTTGTCCCAGTTTTTCACTAGTGCTAACGATAGCTCTTTTAAATCCCTGGAAATAAATCTTTGCAAATTTGGCCAAGGTGTCTCTTAAAATAATTCCATGAATGTATGATTGTATATTTTAAACTTATATAATAGTGACAAATTACCATATTAAAATTTGGTGTTATTTTCATTTCATTCGCTGTCATTTTGATAGGAAAAAGATGCTTAGATATTGTAATTATTATTATTTTCATCTTTTTAATTAGAGGAAAATGTGAATGTATTTTATTCACTATTTGCCTTTTTTGCATTTATGAACTAGCCATTTGTTTTCTTTATCTATTTTTCTATTGAGGTGCTCACTTTTTTTTCTTATTGATTTGTAAGAGTTTCTAATTTACTAAAAGTACTAAGACTCAGTTTTAGTTTACAAACAAATTTTCTTTGGGTTCCAATGAAACCATCACTCTTCCCATCGTCAGTTCTTCTGTTCTATAAAACGCCATCAGGATATACCCATGCTGTTATTATCACCACCTAAAACAAAAGCAATAAGCAAACAGGCAACAACCCTTTCTTAATTCTACTTCTCTCTTCAGATAAAATCTTGTTTCCACAAAATTTCTGAAGATTTTTCTGTAATTATCATCTTTATTTTCTCTCTTCTTGTTCTCTCTTGAACTCTCATCACTTTACCAAAGCTTCTCTTGACAAGTTTGCCAAAGGCCTGTTTTACTGCCTCTGTATGGTAAATTCTGAGTCCTTTTGTTACTGGAACTAACATTAGTTCCACCTGCATGTTCAATCCCACCTTTCCTGTCAAAATTCTTAATTTTCTTCCCATTTCCCTCTACTTCACTCCTAAGACCCTTAGCTGGTTACTTGTACTCTCATCAACTTTAAAAAAAAAAAAAAAGTATTGTGCCCTGGCTTCAATCCTTGGTCCTTTCCTCCTTTCTTTCTATACTTACTCTCAGTGATTTTACCTAATTTTGTGGCTTTCAAATATACATTTTTACCAATCCTAAACTCTCCCTTGAAATTCAAACTCATATAAACAACTGCCTACTAGACATTCCCAGTTTGATATCTCATAAAAAAATTGAACAGATTCAAAATAGAATTCCTGGTCTCCCCCCATCCTCCCACCCCCACCCCTCCAAAACTTTTCCTCAGGTAGTCTCCCCATTTCAGGAAATTGCAACTCCACACTTCCAGTTGCTTAAATGAGAAATGTTGGACTCATCCTCGACACTTCCTTTTTATCATATTTCACAAGTAATTCATTAACAAATTCTATGGGCACAATCAACAAATGTACACAAAATCTGGCTATACGTCAGAATTTCTACTGTGAACATCTAAGCCACTAGTATCTTTTGCCGAAATTATTGCTGTAGACTTCTATCTCCCATTTTTTTTCCTGGTTTACCTAAAGGCTATTTGCCACCTGGGGATCCCGTTAAAATAGTAGTATATCTGTGAATTCCTATTTCCTTTTCTGTGAGTTACCTTTACATGTCCTTTTTAATTCCCCTATTATAATTTTTTTTATTATAATTAGTTTTTTACTAATTTATAGAAATTCCTTATATGTATTGTATACTTACTTTTTCTAGTTATTTGTTTTCTAATTTTCTGCTTTGTCTTTAAGGTGTTTTATGTTAAACAAAAGATTTAGATTTTGATATATTCAAATTTATCATTTTTAGTGACTTCCGCTTTTAGGAACTTGTCTAAGAAATACTTTATGACAGAGGTCATAAAGATATATTTTTATATTTTTGTCTTAGTGTTTTAAAGGTTTTTTTCCAATTTTGAATATTTTTGAGGATCTCATTATCATATCAAAAATTAATTACTACTCCATCAGATACTGATTAGTTTACCATTTCTTCAATGATTCTTATGCCACATTTGACATACATTAAGCTCCCATCTATATGTTTCCATGCATTCTGCTGTTCCTTTGATCTATTTGTTTCTTTGCTAATTTCAGATTTTATAATTAACCAATACATGACAGGCTGAATATATTCTTTTTTTAATTTTTTTGATTTAGCTTAGTTTGAAATTTATTACCTGTTAGAGCCAAATTGGGAAGTACCATAAAAATAATATGGAAACTCTGATTGAAATTTCATTGAACTTATAAATTAATCTGGGGTTCAATCTACATTTTGTGATGCCGGGTTTTTCTAATGCCTAAGCATGGTGTGTATTTCATTTATTCAAATCTACTCTGTTATAATATTTTGTAACCGATATGATATTGCAAATTTTATCTTAAAATTCTTCTTGGATATATGACAGATTTTTATTTTTTTATAAATTGAGTCAGTTTTATTTTTTATAACGTATTTATATTGGTTCTTGCTGGTGCATAGGAACTACTGACTTTTATGTAACGTTTTTATTGAAGTATGACATATATAAACAAAACACCCAGATCATAAGTGTACAGGTCAATAAATTTTCTCAGTGTGAACATCCCAGCACCCAGATCAAGAAACATGTCATTATAAGAACCTACAAATTCCTCTTCTATCCACTCCTGCCAATTCCTACACACTCCCTTTCCTCAAATAACTACTATGCTGGTTCCTAACATACAGACCAGTTTTCCCTGATTTTGATCTTTATATAAATTAAACCATACAGGTTTTATTCTTTGTGTCTGCTTAATACTATGCTATTGCTATATGCCGGTTGAGACGATTCTGATTCACAGCAACCCTAAAGGACAGAGTAGAACTGCCCCATAAGGCTTCCAAGGAGTGGCTGGTGGGTTTAAACTGCTGACATTTTGGTTAGCAGCTGAGCTGTTGTTAATCACCATGCCACCAGTGTTTCAGCCAATAATATATTAGTCATAAATCAAATTACCATCCATTTGTGTCTATTTCTGAACTCTCTATTCTGCTCCTTTTGTCAATTTGTATATGTTTGTGACAGTTTCATGCTTTGTTAATTTTTGTAGCTTTATAGTAAGTCTTAAGATCAGTTAGGATAAACCCTGAATATTTTTTTCTCTATCATTATCTCGATTATTTCCTTAGGCTGAGTTCTCCAGAGAAGCAAAACCAGGGAAGCTAGAATATAAACTAGCTGACATCATAGATTATATCAGTTTTATCTTTATTTCTTGGATAGTTTTTTTTTATTTGTTTTAGGCATGCATTTGATTGATTGATGGCAATCAATCATCAATAAGCATAGAATTGCTTGGGTATCTCAACCTATAATATGTATGTTTTTGCAAAATCATAAAAATATCACGATGACTAAAACTACAGAAATAGGACTGAAAATATGAATAAACACTCTCAGATCCTTGCTCATTCGTTTTAACATAAAAATGTAGTGTTCTGTTCATCTGGCAGTGCTAGAATTCTTTTCTCTTTCTGTTAAGTAACACATCAAAATCTCCTGTCAAAACTAATCAACACACAGTGCACAATAGATCCAGATGAGAATTGGATGATACGGGTATGAGGCAAAATCCATTCGGCTTCTAGTCCATTATTAAGGCTGATGTCAGACCAAGAAGGTGGATTTGTTTTCGTATAGAAAACATTAGACTTCAAGCCAGAAAAAGTGGGTTTGCAATAATATTATTTCCATTTTACAGAAGCATTAACTGAAGCTTAGAGAAGTTGTGATGCCTCAGTAATTTATGTTGGAGCCGGAATATTAATCCATTCTGTGTCTCATTGATAAGTATCTTTTCTCCTATTCATTGCATCCACTGCTATTTGGCCGAGCAGGGCTCTTTGTCATTTCCTGTACACGTTCTGCACTTTTCAGCATTTGTTCAAACTTTAATTTCTGTCTGGAGTGCCTTTACTTGTACGAATCATAGATACCATTCACAGGTCAGTTTGCTCGTAGCTCATATATAAGGCTTTATATACCAAAACCAAAAACCAAACCCACTACCATCGAGTCGATTCCGACTCAAAGCGACCCTATAGGACAGAGTAGAGCTGTCCTGTAGAGTTTCCAAGGAGCGCCTGGCAGATTAGAACTCCCGATGTCTTGGTTAAGCGCCGTAGCACTTAACCACTACACCACCAGGGTTTCCAAAGGCTTTATATAGGTCCTAAAAACTATAGCCCTATTCCCTATGTTTCAATACCATTTCCTTAGTATCATTATTTTAATACTTTTTTTAACATATTTTGTCTATATTGACTTAGGCTATTTGTATACATCTTAGCTTTTTTATTTTAAATTCACTAAGCACCCATATGCTGCCCCATTCTTTTATGCTATCCAGCACTACATCTTTTAAGCACTGGTGGCTAGATATGTCATTTGGTGTATTTGTTCCCAATGGCTGTGTAACAAATTACTTCAAAACTTGGCTGTTTTCAGCAGGAAATATCTATTATCTCACAATTTCTGTGTGTCAGAAATCTGAGAGGGACTTAGCTTAGTGATTTTCATTAAAGGTCTCTCATGAGGTTGGCTGGGGTTCAGGTTTCATCTGCAGGCTTGACTAAGAAAGAATCCATTTCCAAATTCACCTTCAGGGTTATTGGATGGCCTTAGTTCTTTGTTGGCTTTTGGCCAAAGATCCATCCTTTGCCTCTTCTGGGCTGCTTAGCGTGGAAACTGTCTTCTCTCTGAGTAATCTGAGAGAAAGAGAGAGAGAGAAAAAAAAAAAAAAAATATGGAAGCCATAGTCTTTTATTAATCTAATTTCAGAAGTGACATACTGTCATTTCTGCTGCATGTTATTGGGCACATAAACCAACCTTGGAGCAATGTGGGCAGAGTCTACATAACAGTGTGTGAATACCAGAAAGCAGGGATCATTGACCATCCTAGAAACTGCTTACCTCTCTTAGAATGTGATAGGTTTAATTACAACTTGTTTTGGTCTTAGCACCATCTCTAAAAAAAAAAAAAAAAAATTATACACACTTTAATATTTCTTTATCTTAAATACATTTGTACCATAAAACGCCAATGGATGAAATACGTACATATAATTAATAAATAAAATCATTTGAGGGGAAATACAAAATTATATCTTTTCACATTTTCTGAGTCCTTTGTCAGGGTCAATTCATATATGACGTGCGTGTGTATGTGTGTGTCTGTGGACTTGTGGGCACGTTTGTGTGTATGTGTGTGCAAGTTTACTGAAATTTAAGACCTATGAAATAGTGGCTCTCACTCATAAATATTATTTTCTTAATTATACAAATTTCTACAGTAGCAATCCAAAATTTAGATGGTATTTCTTGATAAACATTAAAGATGATAATAAAAGATAATGAGAAGAGACTTGTTACATACTAAGTAAAAAAGAAATCACATTGTTACCCTTAACTGACATTGTACATAGTACTTTATTCTCTCCTATAGGGGACGGATTTTTCATTTAAAATTATTTTAAAACAACTCCACAATGTTCTTTATACATCAGTTGAGTACCTTTTATTTAATGCAGGAAAAATACCTTAACTTGGGGGTCTTGCTCTGTGCATTAAATTACATTTGTAAATGCTTCAGTGAACAGTATTTTTCAATTATAATCCACATACAGTAATCATATTTAAAATATAATTTTTTATAGTTATGACCCATCTGTGCAATACAGATAAGAAGTTCAATAAAGTAGGCTGTAAAAATCAATGCTGTTAAATGTTTATTAATTATCTAACACATTGCTTAGCTTACTGGGAACATTTAATACTCCAATACATATTTCAAGGTATATATGGAAATTTTGCACTTAGGTTTAAAGATATATTTTAAGCATTCTTTCAACTGTGTTCTCTTAATCCAAATTTATAAGCATTGGGCTTATTCCACTTAATCTGATCTTTCACTGAGGATACGATTTCTCTGAAAGTAAGGCAGACGTTTTCTCTCTGGGAAAAAAAAAATCTTAAAAGTATATTGTGCATGAAAAACCACTGAAGCATAATGGGCTAAGCTGCACACGGACCAGATTTCAACATTTGCCAAAATTATCAGTAAATTTAAGACTCATTCTAATTTTCTCAGCCATTATTTCAAACTCCAGTTGCACCAGGAACTGATTTAACTGGTCAGTGAGGCATAAAGCATTCGGATCAAGTAGATCAGCACAAAAATATTTTCTGATCCCTCTCCTTCTCATCTCAGAAGGACCCTTTGCCATCAGAAGTAATAGTGCTTGGGTTCTAAAATTATTTCTCCTTCCAAACTACACTTGTGTTCTAAGTGGTAAAAAGAGCAATGAAATTGGAAGTTGAGCAACTAAAAATGGAATCGAAAAGTTAATTCTCGTATTTCAATAGTCCTCTGTTTTCATTTTACTTTATAATTCTTATTTCATTCTACCCTTGCCCCATATATTCCCTTAGCATCTAACATGTAGCATTCAAAAATGCATATTTTAAAAATATGTTGCCTTTGTTGAAATATTTGTTCACAATTCTAACGTCTTACTCAGGAGAAAGGAAACTAACATGCTTTTGATTGATTTGTTAAAACAGATGTGTATTGACTTATCATTGTCTTTCTCTTAATATATTATCCAGCAATAAGTATATAAATTGTGATATAAAAATCACTAGATGAAATCTTAGTAACAAAATACTTTTCTGAGTCATAATGCCTAAAATTATGTAATTAGGGTCTTATTTCTTTGGATCTTGAAGTCTTGCCTGAAATATTTTGATGGCCTAACTACCTCTGGTTTCTTTGCCGTTAAATTAAGATATCTCTAATTTGCACGTTTGATCATTTATTTCACGGTATAAATAAAACTTTTTGGCGGCTCTTTGATTGCCTGATACATAAAGTCAAAACTCCATTGTAAGATACATGCGATTTTCATGTTCTCATCTCAGCTTCTCTTTCCAGGCTTATCTTCATGCATCCTATGTTCTCTCCCCGTTCATCCATGCACATTCTATCATGCAACTTGTATCTCATCCTCATCCATTGATGTGCCTGCCATCCACACACCCCATATTCCATTCCTATCTATCCATGCACCCTCCATCATGCACTGCACAATCTCTCCCCACCGAATTTTTTGCTATTTCCCATGCTGTCTCAGAACTTTGTGTGCTTTATTCCACATGCCTAGAATATCCTCATCCCAGTCTTTTCTGTCAAATGTACTCCTACATATTTTATAATCTAGATAAAAATTCATAACTTCTTTGAATATTTCCTCATCAATTCTGGACTGTCTATCCTCCCCTGACCCTGCACCCCCATCCTTCCCACCATATTTAACTATTTCCTGTGGGACACCATGATGAGTTTTACATATCCATATTTCAGCCCTTTTCCAGTTTTAAAAGAACTCAATTATAGTCATTACAACACAGTTTAAATTCTTGTTATTTATGCCTAAGTCTAAGAATTAGCTCACTTAAAAATGTTTATTACAACACATTATCCTGCATTTATTTATTTACTTATAGTTGGAAAAGGAATTTAGACCAAACTAAACTATGACATTGAGAGACGACTCAGGGATCATTAGAAAATTTTCTTGAGTGACATCTTAGTTACCCAGTGCTGTTGTAGCAAAAATACCATAAGTGAGTGGCTTTAAAGAACAGAAATGTATTGTCTCAAGGTTCTGGAGGGTAAACGTCTGAATTTACCCTCAGCCTCTTTGGGGAGATCCTTCTTTGTCTGTTTCATCTACTAAAAAGACAAACAAAAGAACAAACCCGTTGCTATTGAGTCAATTCTAACTCATAGTCATAGTGACCCTATAGGGCAGAGAAGAACTGCCCCATAGGGTTTCCAAGGAATGGGTGGTAGATTTGAACTGCAAACCTTTTGGTTAGCAGATGAACGTTTAACCGCTGTACCACCAGGGTTCCTGCCAGTAGCTGGTCATCCTTGGAGTGCTGGGGCTTGTAGTTTCATCTGCCTCTATCACCAGTTGGCCTTTGTCTTCTCCCTGTGTCTGTATTCCTGTCTAATCTGCCCTTTTTATAACGCAGAAGTGATTAGTTTCAAGACACACCCTGCAGTGGTATGATCTCATTTACATAACAAAGAAAACCCCATTTCTAATCAGGATTACATTCACAGTAATAGGGGCTAGGATTCCAACACATATTTTGGGTGACAAAATTCAATCCATAGCTGGTGGTAAAGAGAAAACAGCCATCTTCATTCTTGGCTGGAGCAAACTAGATAACATAAAAATAAATGAAAAGGGGCTGAATTTCATTTACAAAGTCAGAGCCTTCAGTGCCATGTCTTCAGATCTTGATCTAAATTTCACAAATTTTGGCAATTGTCCAGAGGTTAATCTTCTGTGATTTTTACATTCTAATCTATCTCTGCTAATGAGTTAATTTTACTGATACTCTCAATCTCCAAAATGGGCCCTTTGGGAGGCTGACTTTGAATAGTAGCAAAACTTTCCAATTCAGTCTATGACTATGCTCACATATCTTTCTTAAGGTGTGTGTGTGTGTGTCCCTGGATGGTCTTTGGCTGGTGCAAAGATCTGTAGTTTGTGGGAAATTTTTGTGCTAGACTACTAACCTAAAGGTTGGCAGTTCGAATCCACCCACTGCTACCACGCAAGAAAGGCCTAGTAATCTGCCTCCATAAAGATTACAGCCAAGAAAGCCCTATGGCATAATTCTACTCTGTAATACATGTGGTTACTGTGAGTCAGAATTCACTTGAGGGCAACATGTTTGATTTTGGTTGGGTGTGTGTTTGTGCATGCTTGTGTGTGTATGTGTGTGTGTGTGTGTGCTGGGGATCTATTGATGTTATCTGATTAAATCTTGGATATTATTTAAAATGTATCCCTTTTAAGCAAAACCAGAAAACCAAACCAGTTGCCATCAAGTTGAGTCCAACTCATAGCCACCATATAGGACAGAGTAGAACTGCCCTAAAGGGTTTTCAGGGCATAGGATTGCTATGAGTCAGAATCAACATGAAGGCAATGGGTTTCGTTTTTTAATCTTTATGGGAGCAGACTCTCACACCTTTATCCCGTGGACTGGCTGGTTGGTTCTGTCAAATTTTTGGTTAGCAGCCAAAAGTTTTACCACTGAGCCACCAAAGACTCCCATTTTTACCAGGGGGTTTATTATCATCCTTCCTTTTGATGGGAAGAGTACTACTACAGAATAAAAATTGTCTTGCCAAACTAGGTAATTTTGGAAGATAGAGTAATGTAATATATGTAAAACAAAGTAATAAAACTAATGTGAATAATACAAAAAGTTGTTTCTTAAAAACTGTAATTTTGCTTATATTTGATCTATAATTGAGTGAACTACACACAGTTTATTCTTTTTCCAACATAATTACTACAAAGAAAACTTAATTGATAATAGGAGGCTAAATACCTGGGGCAGTACAGGACTGATGGATGACTAGAGGATAATGATAAATGAATCTCATTCTAAATTCTGTAGATGAAATAAATCACTCATGTCATAATTTTTATTAATGTATTAATGTTCCACTCCACCAATATACCTCTTACTTTTCTTTTCCAAGAAAACCTATTCATTTTAGTCATATTCGTCTTGAACTTTATGGAATTGGAGGACTATTATTCATTGTGGTCACTCTGCAAGGAAAGCCTGTGATCAGCATCATTGGTTGGAAACTGGCCTTTGTTTTCTAATGGCATGGTCAGTCATCCTTGAGGAGACGAAAATATATATATTTTTTTTCTGCATAATGGGTACAATTCCTGGAGACTTTGTGCCACAAAGGAGAGTTCTTATTTCCTGATAGAGTGTCTAAAATGTAGACACAGAAAATGTCTGGCTCATATAGAGGTGAAAGTGGTCACGTATGAGTGGGTGCTGTATGGCAGCAAAATGAAGCATATTAAAAAAAAAAAAAAAAAAAAAACTTTGCCATCAAGTTGATTCTGACTCATAGTGACCCTACATGACGAGCAGAACTGCCCCATAGGGTTTCCAAGGAGCACCTGGTGGATTCAAACTGCTGTCCTTTTGGTTAGCAGACAAGCTCTTTAGCCACTGCACCACCTAGAAAAATAAAAGTTCACACTAAAACTTGGACAATATTTAAAGTGGGATAAAATACCATTTAAACATTAATTTTATATAAATTAACTAATACAATGCAGTCTAGAAATTAAGTTTAAATGCAGTTTTAGGTTTGCTAGAAAAGAACTTCTACTGAAAGTTTCATGTGCTAGAATATCTGAGTTAGTGTTTAATAATAAATGATGTATCGAATCAAGTGGCTACTTTAAGCTATCCTAAGGTAATATTTATTATTTTTAAATCTTAAATTGTTTCAATTTGGAAACAAAATTTACAACAATATGTAGTTAAATAAAATCTTCTAAGTTTACTTCCATAACAGCTTGAGGAATGCCCATATTTAATATGTAGGTTCCATTATTTGTATGTATGCGTGTGTGTATTTATTAAGTCATTTGACAAATATGCATTCAGCACCTATGATGTACCAGGCACTGTGGTGGGCTAGGGATATACCAATGCATAAGACAAAGTCACCGCTTTTTACATTCTAGCTGGGAAGATTGTAATACTCTATTTCATTCATTCTAAGAAGAATTTTTTTTCTTGACATTTTGATATCTCTGGATGTGGTATGTATCTGTTATAATCACTACTAGCCTAGAGAAAAAAGTAGCCTAAGTTTAATTGTCTGACAATTTTGGATAAGATTGAAAAGCACCAAAAGCAAAGCTTGCATGAGGGTCAACAGCTTAGAAGAAAATCTCAGAGACAACACTGTAGGATTCCTCTAAAAAATGCACCTCAACAAAACTTCTAATGGCACTGAAGATGATAGTGTGTTGAAAAAAACACAGGCATTGGTAACAATGATTTAAAAATAGAATCAGAGAAATTGGATTCTTAATGCGAAGACATTTTTTAAATATATCTTCACCAATCTCTTTTACTTTCATTTTCCTTTAAGGAGTATGCAAGTGTGTGATATATAATTAAACTCAAGGTCTAAATTAGTCTCAAAGATCTCTGTCATTAAATAAAAAATGAACATTCTAAACGATAAAAAGGATTTTGTTAGTATAACTGGCACCCCTTTTCTAGTAGTGGTATATTTGTTATCTATTGATTTGTAACAAATTACTCTCACTCTTAGCACCTTAAATCAACAATAAACATTGATTATCCTCATAGTCTGTATGGGTCAGAAATTGGAAAACTGCTTTGCTGGATGGTTTTGGCTTGTGTTCTCTTGTGAGACTGCAGTCAAAATGTGAGCTGGGGTGGCAGTCATCTAAAAGCTTATCGGTAGCTACAAGATGTATTTCCAAGGTGGCTCATTAACATGGGTGGAGAGATGGTGCTGACTGTTAGAGAAAAGCCTCACTTGCTTCCTGCATGGGCCTCTTCACAGGCTGCTTGACTATCTTCACCACATGGCTACTTTCTTGCCCCTGAATAGGCAGTTCAAGAGATGGGCTCACATCCACTTCCGTCACATTCTATTTGTTAGAACTGAGTCATTTAGTTTGACTCACCCTCAAGGGGCTGAGAACGGGACCCCACATTTTGAACGAAGTCATGTCAGAGAACTTGTGAACATAGTTTAAAGCCACCACGTAGTAAATAAAGTAAAGGAACTTCTTAGATATGATAGTGTCGTGGATTCATAGAATCCATAGAAATATGATAAAAGCTAAGATTAAATCAAGCTGGGTAGATAGTGCCTTAGTTACCTAGTGCTGCTATAACAGAAATACCCCAAATGTGTAGTTTTAACAAACAGAAATTTATTTTCCCACAGTTAGGAGGATAGAAGACCAAATTCAGGGCACCTGCTCTATGAAAAGTCTTTCTCTTCTGGCTCTGGGAGAAGGTCTTTGTCTTTTTTCAGCTTCTGTTCCTTGGTTCCTTGGCAATCTTCATGTGGTGTGGTACCTATCTTCCCCCATCTGTGATTGTTGTTTCTGTGCCTCATCTGCTTTTTTATATCTCAGAAGCAACTGGATTAAGACATACACTGCACTGATATGTCCTCATTAACTGAACAATGAAAAATTATATCCCCAAATGGGATTATATTCACGTGTATAGGGGTTAGTATTCCAATACATATTTTGGGGAGACACAATTCAATCTATAACAGAGAGAAACAAGGGACTGCTACTTTAGGGATGGTCTTTTTGAAGAAATTACGTATGAGCAGAGTGAGAGAGTGTTCCATGTAGAAATCTGTGGGAACAGAGTTCTCCATACAGGAAAATGTTGTACAAACGTCTGGAAATATGACAGAGCCTGTGTACTCAAGAAAGAGCAAGAAAGCTATAGAGCTTGCCTCTGTATTTTTATTTAGGCTATTTTTTTAAATGGTCTAAATTTTAATTAACATGCGGCAGATAAGCAAACAGATATTATATTTTATTAATATAAAGAGTGGTTACTAACAGGAGTGATGAATCTTTCACTGAGTTATTTGAGATTGTGCTTTTATGCAATTTTCTACTGGCAGAGGGTTCTGAGAGGGGCTTTCTCCAACTCTTCTACTGGTAAACAAATTTAAGAATAAACATTAGCTTTATACTATATGATTGTATAAATTTTCCATAGGTAATTTTCTGTGTTTTGGAATATCTTCCCTGACCATTGACTTTACTTCTGCTATACTTGAAATAGTATTTTTTTCATTTATTTGTCTGAATATTGTCTTGGTATTCATCTATTTCTGGACTGCCAGAAGAATGAACAAATCTGTATTAGAAGAAGTACAGCCAGAATGCTCCTTAAAAGCAAGGATGGCAAGACTTCGACTCGTGTACTTTGGACATGTTTATCAGGAGGGAACAGTCCCTGAAGAAAGACATTGTGCTTGGCTAAGTAGAAAACAAAAAAAACCAAACCTGTTGCCCTCGAGTTGCTTCCAACTCATAGCGACCCTATAGGACAGAGTAGAACTGCCCCATAGGGTTTCCAAGGAGCACCTGGTGAATTTGAACTGCTGACCTTTTGGTTAGCAGCCATAGCTCTTAACCACTACACCACCAGGGTTTCCTGGTCAAGTAGACAGTCAGCAAAAAAGAGGAAGGCGCTCAACAAGATGAATTGACACAGTGGTTGCAACAATGGGCTCAAACATAGCAACGATTGTGAGGATGGGGCAGGACCGGGCAGTGTTTCTTTCTGCTGTGCTTATGGTCTCTATGAGTTGGAGCCAACTCAACAGCACCTAATAACAATTTGTAGACCCTTTTATTCATCCAATTCAGTAGTAAATAAATGAAAATTCTTTATTCGATTTCAACTTCAGACCTGGGTAGACAACAAACAGTAGTTCTTTGATGAAAAAATTAAATATTTAATCAGAAAATTTACTTAGAAGGGCCATTTTAGTCAAAATAATGTGTCCTTCAGCTCCCATGATAGAAGTGGCTAAGTCTAGTTTTGTAGCACTTGTTTGCAGAATTATATCCATAGAGAAGCCGTGCTTTCATAAAAGGTCACTTCCTTCTCTCAAAAATGTCGAGACTTTTTTCCTTAAACTACCTTGATTTCAGTATTTTTTCTCCTGCTTTTTAAAATATGCAATTCCGAAGATTCAAAGTGAAAATTTAATTGTATGCCGTGTTATTTATAGATACAGATGTTTATCTATTTTGTTAAAAATTGATTTTAAATGACTACACAATTAACAATGAAGACCAGTGATTCTCTAAGTGTGGTCTCCACATCAGCAACATCAGTAAAGAGCTGCTAGACATGCAAAGCCTTGGGTCCCAATAGACTTACTTAGTAAGAAACTCTGGGGATGAGGCCCAGAAGCTATGTTTTAACAAATCTTTCAGATGACTATGATGTTTGCTGAAGTTTGAGAACCACTGAGCTTTACTTACTGCTCATTTCCTTTATCCTAAAAAAGATTTAAGGAAGGCTTATAAACATTACTAGAGGTTGTTGTTGATATTTTCAAATGGTAGTACATATGACGACCATAAAATTGGGTCTCCATAAAAAAAAAGAGAAAAGAAGGAAAAAAAAATTTTTAAGTTTGTATTATTGAATATACCATGGACTGCCAAAAGAACGAACAGATCTGTCTTGGAAGAAGTACAACCAGAATGCTCCTTGGAAGTAAGGACGGTGAGACTGCGTCTTACATACTTTGGACATGTTGTCAGGAGGGATCAGTCCCTGGAGAAGGACATCATGCTTGGCAGAGTACAGGGTCAGTGGAAAAGAGGAAGACCCTCAACGAGGTGGATTGACACAGTGGCTGCAACAATGAGCTCAAGTATAACAATGATCGTAAGGATGGCGCAGGACCGGGCAGTGTTTCGTTCGGTTGTGCATAGGTTCGCTATGAGTCAGAACCGACTTGACAGCAGCCAACAACAAGGATAACAGTTATTTCCCTAGACCTTCCTAGTGCTTTCTCCTGCTTGAATGATACATGCAATTTGAGTTTACAGGGTCCTGTGCTGCTTACAGTAACAACCAGTGTTGCAATGGAAACGGGTAGATCTACTATATTCTCCATCCTTTAAAGTTTGGTTTGTAATTGACTTTACCATTCCCTTCACAGATGCTAATGATGGGAGAAGAATTGTATCACATGCTCACACTTATAATGAATGCTTGGCCAGGTTTTCATTTTGATAACAGCTATTTTTTATCAGGTTCTACATAAATCATAAAACTGCTCCACCCTCCCCCTGCCAAAAAATAAACTGGCCGAAATGACTGCAATCTTGAAAGGAAATATGACATATAGGAGCACATGCCACCGTACATTAAAACACCAAACTCTGATTTTATTTAATGACTGAAACCAGCTACCAATGCAGCACCACAGTGTCTGTGCTGGGGGAGGGCAAAGAAGCTGGATATCATCCTGTGAATTTTTTTCCTAATTATTTAAAAATATTCATGTTCTTTAGTAAGTGACAAGTGCTAGAACTCTACTTTTGCTTTCATCAGACTCATAAAGACAACCCAGATGAGAAAAAAGGAATAAATTAGATACCTAAATCAGGAATAATCCCTTAGGATCCAGGCTAGGATGCAAGGGTCTGTGGTTGTGAAAAGAAATCATCTTATGGGCTACATGTGAGTATATGGTAAATTTATGGGAACATACCATTTCATAATTTTATGCATACTTTCTGTTACTTAAAATTCTAGGAAAACAAAAATACTAAGTGTCTGGACTACTTTAAACCTATACATGACATGCTTAATAACTTGGTATTTAGTTTCTGTTTTCAATATAGATTTACAATGTGATCAATCCCAATAGTGATATTCCCAGGTATTTATTATACTCTTGGATATTCTGAAGTAAGCTATGTAATTTAGCAATTATTTTCATATACAATAAATGATAATAGGTATTCACCTGATATTTTATTTCTGTACAATCTTGTCCATTTTCTTCTACTAGAAATCAAATAAAATATCCATATATTGCTGTGGAACAAACTGTTTCTCATTTCCATTATCCTCTTTAAATTTTCTGTTCTTTTTATAATAGTCTTAACAGTTTTTACCATCTTGCCTTGTCAAACCAGTTTATTCCAGTGTATTTAAAATAGGACATTTCTCTCTCTATATATAACTTTTTGTTTCAGAAGCAGCATATCATTATTGTAGAAAATTAAGAAAAAGGAGAAATACAGAAATAAACATGAAAACCAGATTAAATGTAATGTAATTTCTAAATTTTCTTCAAGTGGAGCATATTAGAGCAATGCCTTAACATGATATCACATGTTTTCATAAATTTACTCTGACTGCTGTTTGCACAGTAGAATGTAGGAGGCAAGTGTGGAACCAGGAAGATCAGTTAGGAGGCTATTGAAGGAGAACAAAGGAGGGGATATATGACTGAAACTAGAATGGTAGTAGCCAAAGGAGAGTGAAATGTCTAAATGAGATATAGTTTGAAGATACAGTCCAGAGGATTTGATAATAGAATAGATGCAGAGTATTAGAAAAAAGAAGAGAGATGATAATTATGAACCTGAGCAGTGAGTAAATGGTGGAGCCGTTTACTGACATGAAGAACACAAAGTGTGAGAAGATTTGCATGAGGGATATAAATTGAGCAAAGATTTGGCTGTGAAAAGTTTGAGATGCCTAATAAAAATCTAAGTAGAGGCATACATTGCTAGTCTAATAAACATTTGCAGTCCAGGGGACATGTTGAGGCTAGAGGTATAATTTTGGTAGTCTTCTATGTATTTAAAGCCACGAACAATGTGGTCCCCAAAAAAGTAAGTTTTGACAGAGAAAAGAAGAGTGAAGAAGACTCAGCCCTAAGGTTCTTCAATATTTAGAGAGAAAATTCTGCAAAGAACCACAAAATGGAACAGATAGTGTTGTAGGAGACAAGCCATAGGGACATGGTGTTCTAGAAGCCAAATGGAAAAAGTGTTCAAGGTGAGACTGTAGCTGTGATAAATAATGCTCAAAAATCAAGCTGTAATCTTCCCATGTCAAACACATTTTTGAAACATGATTTTTATTGCTTGAAATAATTGACCATTATTTTCTACACCATAATATATTTAACAAATTTCCCAAACCTGAATATTTGCTTCCATTTATTATTTTTGCCATTGCAAATATTATGACAATTACCTATATAATCTTTCTGCCTGAAGAGTTCTTCAGGAGATAAAAAGTAATTTAAATTTTGTTAGAAACACAAGCAAAAAAGGGAAAAGAAAAAGAAAAAAGATGATGATGAATATTCTTTATTATATTTCCTTCTTAGTTTTGACTTGATTTCAATGACTATCTTATTTGTACTTAGTGCAAAATCATCTATGATTACAAAAATGTTCAAAAATAAAATTATTAAACTGCCATAATGGATTGCTCTTGGTTTTCTCCAATCTTCATTTTTATGTAGTTTACGATATTTTATTTGGATTTGGGAATTTACACTCTCTACTTCTTGTTTTCTACAAATGCATCTCTGCCTACAAAGCCTGCTCTATAATTTTCCACTAGGATAATGTGATGTACTTAGCAAAACAAATCAGATAATGGAAGGCTCTTTGAATTAAAAAAAAAACAATTAGGAGGTGGGGCCAAGATGGTGGAATACCAGATGTTTCCTGTGATCCCTCTTACAACAAAGATCCCCCCCAAAAAGTGGAACGATTATATTTATGACAAGCTAGGAGCCCTGAACATTAAAGGCAAAGTTAGAAAATGGACTGAGCAGCAGAGAGAGGGACAAACGGTTCAGAAGCAGAGAGGAGATGACAGAACTGAATTGCCAGGATCCCTCAGGCACTATTCCCAAGAGCGGCTGTGGTGTGCTGGTAGTAGCATTTGGCCACAGTCTCCTCAGGGAGAAGCAGCCACATGCACACCTTACTCACACCTCCAGAACCAGAAAAAAAACGGCACTTTTGGCAAAAGCTAAGTACTTGTGTATATTTTACTGCTCTCTCTGCCCCCAAGCTGGCTTCAGAGGCTGTTGATTTCCCTGGGCCTGAGATAGGCCCTGTTCAGTGCCCAGAGCCATCCTTCTGGCCTTGTAGTAGGAACAAATTCACATTTGGGGAAAAAGAAAATTTGCCAGCTCCACTAACCAGGCATAAATGGTCTGTGGACTTTGAATACCTTTCCTCCCTGCATGGGTCTGAGAGGTCCTATTTCAGGAGAATAGGCCCTTGTTGGCAGACTGCAACCATTTCAGCTATGCAGTAAAAGGTGGGTGTTTGATATTTAACACTGCTTTGCATATTAAGCAGGGTCCTCACCTACCCACATCAGGGGCCTAAGGACTGGTGGCTCCACTCAGGTCACCCAGCTACCCACAACAGGGGTCCAAGGATAACTGGTACCTCCCAGTCCTTACAACCAAAAGCATTGGGTGCCCATGATCTGTCTGTAGAACCCACTCACCTGTATGCTCTAGGGAAGAGGGACATGCTTTCCTCAAAGACACTTGGGGGATAATTCTCATCCCCCTGCCTTCTTGAGAGCATGACCCCTGCTGCAACCAGATACCAATACCTACACGAATCACCCCTACCCCTCTAAGAATAAGACAGAGCCAGTACCACACACTTGATGATCAGCTTCCTGGACACCTGAACTGAACTCATACAAGAAAAGTGAATGGACTCCTAGATTGATATACCTGATAACAGCTCTAGCCATATGGTGACAGGACTTCAGAGCTTCAAAGGAGAAAATAATCAAGCCAGCTCACTCAAGCAACACATTTGGGCATATCAAAATAAAACAAAGCAATAAGCTAGGATACAGTAAGCAAACATAAAATAAAATAATACAATAACTTATAGATGCCTCAAAGACAACAATCAATATCAAGTCACATAAAGAAATAGACCACGATCACCTCAACAAGCTTCCAAAACAAAGAATCAATGGATCTTCTGGATGAAGCTGCATTCCTGGAATTACCAGGTTAATATACAGAACTCTTCAAGGCATCAGGAATGAGATTAGGAAGGAGATCAGGCAATACTCAGAATATGCCAAAGAACACACAGATAAAGTAGTTGAAGAAATTAAAAATGTTATTCAAGAACATAATGAAAAATTTAATAAGCTGCAAGAATCCATAGAGAGACAACAATCAGAAACTCAGAGGATTAACAATAAAATTACAGAAGTAGACAACTCAATAGAAAGTCAGAGGAGTAGAACTGAGCAAGTGTAAGGCAGAATTAGAGTGCCTGAAGATAAAGCACTTGGCAATAATATATTTGATGAAAAATCAGATAAAAGAATTTAAAAAAATGAAGAAAACTTAAGAACCATGTGGGACTCTACCAAGAGAAATAACCTAAGAGGGATTGGAGTACCAAAACACAGAGGGACAACAGAAAACACAGAGAGAATTGTTGAAGATTTGTTGGCAGAAAACTTCCCTGATATCATGAAAAATGAGAAGATATCTATCCAAGATGATCATCGAACTCCATGTAAGGTAGATTTTAAAAGAAAGGCACCAAGACATATTATAATCAAACTTGCAAAAACCAAAGATTAAGAGAGAATTTAAAGAGCAGCTAGCAACAAACAAATCTCACCTACAAAGGAGAGTCAATAAGAATAAGCTCAGACTACTCAGCTTTACTCAGCAGAAACCATGCAGGCAAGAAGGCAATGGGATGATTTTTATATAACACTGAAGGAAAAAAATTGCCAGCCAAGAATCATATATCCAGCAAAACTGTCTCTCACATATGAAGGTGAAATTAGGACATTTCCAGATAAACAGAAGTTGAGGGAATATGTAAATACCAAACCAAAACCACAAGAAATACTAAAGGGAGTTCATTGATTAGAAAATCAATAATATCAGGTATCAACCCAAGACTAAAACAGTGGACAGCGCAATCAGCTGTCAACCCAGACAGGGAAATCACAAAAATAAATCAAGACAAAAAAACACTCACAACAGGAAAATAGCAATGTTATTACATAAAAGAAGACAACATTAAAACAATAAAGAGGGACTAAGAAAAGTAGTCATAGGTCTTTCATATGGAGAGGAAGACAAAGTGATACAAAGAAATAAAAGTTAGGTTTAAACTTAGAAAAAAGGGTAAATATTAAGGTAACCACAAAGGAGACTAAAAATCCTACTCAACAAAATAAAATACAAGAAAAAAACAGAGACTCAGCAGATACAAAATCAACAACTAATGAGAGGAGAAGACAATATACAAAGGTAAATTACTCAGCACAAAAAATTAAGTGGGAAAAAGAATCTTAACAACACACAAAAAAAGACATCAAAATGACAGCACTAAACTCACACCTATCTATAATTACACCAAATGTAAATGGACTAAATGCACCAATAAAGACAGAGAGTGGCAGAAAGGATAAAAAACACAATCTGTCTATATACTGCCTAAAAGGGACACACCTTAGACTTAGAGACACAAACACACTAAAACTCAAAGGATGGAAAGAAATATATCAAGCAAACAGCAATCAAAAGGGGCAGACGTGGCAGTATGAATTTCCGACAAAATAGAATTAAAGTTAAATCCACCACAAAGGACAAGGAGGGACACTATATAATGTTTAAAGGGACAAAAAGAAAGCATTCTTGGCTGCTGTTGGGTGGAAATGCTCTGTATATGTCTATGAGGTTGAATTGTTTGATTATAGTGTTTAGATTTCCGTGTCTTTATTGAGCTTTTTTCTGGATGTCCTCACAAACTTAGATGTAAAAATCCTCAACAAAATTCTAGCCAACAGAATTCAACAACATATCAAAAAAATAATTCACCTTGACCAAGTGGTATTCATACCAGGTATGCAGGGATGGTTCAACATTAGAAAAACAATTAATATAATCCATCATATAAATAAAACAAAAGATAAGAATCACGTGATCTTATCAATTGATGCAAAAAAGGCATTTGACAAAGTTGTACATACATTCATGATAAACACTCTCAGCAAAATAGGAGTAGAAGGAAAATTCCTCAACATAATAAAGGGTATATATACAAAGCCAACAGCTAACATCATCCTAAATGGAGAGAGCCTGAAAGTACTTCCCTTGAGATCAGGAACCAGACAAGAATGCCCTTTATCACCACACTTATTCAACATTGTGCTGGAGGTCCTAGCCAGAGCAATTAGGCTAGATAAAGAAATAAAAGGCATCCAGATTGGTAAGGAAGAAGTAAAATTATCTCTATTTGCAGATGACATGATCTTATACACAGAAAACCCTAAAGAATCCTCAAGAAAACTGCTGAAACTAATAGAAGAGTTCAGCAGAGTACTGGGATACAAGATAAACATACAAAAATCACTTGGATTCCTCTACACCAACAAAAAGAATACTGAGGAGGAAGTCACCAAATCAATGCCATTTACAGTAGCCCCCAAGAAGATAAAATACTTAGGAATAAATCTTACCTGAGATGTAAAAGACCTATACAAAGAAAACTACAAGACACTACTGTAAGAAACCAAAAGAGACCTCCATAAGTGGAAAAATATACCTTGCTCATGGATAGGAAGACCTAACATTGTAAAAATGTCTATTCTACCAAAAGCGATATATAGATACAATGAAATTCCAATTCAAATTCTTACATTTTTTTAATGAGATGGAGAAACAAATCTCCAACTTCATATGGAAGGGAAAGAGGCCCCAGCTAAGTAAAACATTACTGAAAATGAAGAACAAAGTGGGAGGCCTCACTCTACCTAATTTTAGAACCTATTATATCACTACAATAGTCAAAACAGCCTGGTACTGTACAACAGATACATAGGCGAATGAAAAAGAATTGAGAATCCAGACATAAATCCATCCACATATGAGCAGTTGATATTTGACAAAAGCCCAAAGTCAGTTAAATGGGGAAAAGACAGTCTGTTTAATAAATGGTGCTAGCATAACTGGATATCCATCTGCAAAAAAAAATGAAACAAGACCCATACTTCACACCACGCACAAAACTAACTCAAAATGGATCGAAGACCTGAATACAAAATCTAAAACGATAAAGATCATGGAAGAAAAAATAGGGACAATGCTAGGAGCCATAATACATGGCATAAACAGTATACAAAACATTACTAACAACGCATAAGAAAAACTAGATAACTGGGAGCTCCTAAAAATCAAACACCTATGCTCATCCAAAGGCTTCGCCAAAAGGGTAAAAAGATTATCTACAGACTGGGAAGAGGTTTTTAGCTATGATATTTCTCATCAGCCTTTGATCTCTAAAATCTATGTGATACTGCAAAAACTCAACAACAAAAGACAAATAACCCAACTAAAAAACAGGCAAAGGATATGAACAGGCACTTCACTAAAGAGGGCATTCAGGTAGCTAAGAGATACCTAAGGAAATCTTCACTGTCATTAGCCATTAGAGAAATGCAAATCAAAACTACAATGAGATTCCCTCTCACCCCAACAAGGCTGAAACACTTATACACTGCTTGTGGGAATGTTAAAATGGTACAACCACTTTGGAAATTGATTTGTTGTTTCCTTAAAAAACTAGAAATAGTATTACCATATGATCCAGTAATCTCACTGCTTGGGATATATCCTAGAGAATTAAGAGCCTTTACAGGAACAGATACATGCACACCCATGTTCATTGCAGCACTGTTTACAGTAGCAAAAAGATGGAAGCAACCAAGGTGCCCATCAACAGATGAAAGGATAAATAAATTACAGTATATTCACACAGTGGAATACTACACATCAGTAAAGAACAATAATGAATCAGTGAAACATTTCATAACATGGAGGAATCTGGAAGGCATTATGCTGAGTGAAATTACTCAGTTGCAAAAGGACCAATATTTATGAGACCACTGTTATAAGAACTTGAAAAATAGCTTAAACAGAGAAGAATATACTCTTTGATGGTTGCAAGAGCAGACATGGAGGGAGAGGGATATTTACTAATTAGATAGTAGACAAGTATTTTAGGCAAAGGGAAGGACAACACTCAATACAGGTGAGGTCAAGTGGACTAAACTAAAAGCAAAGAAATTTCCTGAATAAACTGAATGCTTCGAAGGCTGATATAGCTAAGTGAGGGGTTGGGGACCATGTTTCCAGGGGACATCTAGGTTAATTGGCATAATAAAATCTATTAAGAAAGCATTCTGCATCCTACTTCGGAGAGTGGCTTCTGGAGCCTTAAATGCTAGCAGGTGGCCATGTAAAATGCATCGATGTGTCTCAACCTATCAGGAACAAAGGAGAATGAAGAACACCAAAGACACAAGGTAATTATGAGCCCAAAATATAGAAAAGACCACATAAACCAGAGATTACATCTGCCCGAGACCCGAAGAGCTAGATAGTGCCCGCAGAGAGCCCCTGAGGGAGCAGGAGAGCAGTGGGATGCAGATCCCCAAATTCTCGTAAAGAGACCAGACTTAATGGTCTGACTGAGACTAGGAAGACCCTGGAGGTCATGGTCCCCAGACCTTCTGTTAGCCCAAGACAGAAGTCATTCCCAAAGCCAACTCTTCAGACAAGGATTGAACTGGATTATGGGATAGAAAATGTTACTGGTGAAGAGTGAGCTTCTTGGATCAAGTAGACCCCTGAGACTGCATTGGCATCTCTTTTCTGTAGGGGAGATGAGAGAGCGGATGGGGTCAGAAGCTGGCCGAATGGACACGAAAATAGTCAAGGGAAAGAGCGTGCTGTCTCATTAGGGGGAGAGCAATTAGGAGTATATAGCAAGATGTGTATGAATTTTTGTATGAGAGACTGACTTGATTTGTAAACTTTCACTTAAAGCACACTAAAAATTAAAAAAAAAAAATTACGCTATTTACTGACATGGTCACAAGGATTTATTACTTATGCAGTAATCGATCAGGATGATGGTAAACTGAGTAAGGTTTATTTATGAATCAGGTTCCCCCAAAAAGCTCTCATTCAAGGGTAGAATGTTTAGTCACCCGCACGTATTCACCTCCATGAATCCTGGGAGAGAAAATGAAGGAATGAAGGAATCCAAGTTTTATATGGACCTTAGACTGGAGAGTTTTACGTACTGGGGTGCATAAGAAAAGCGGAAGCGGGGGAGAAGAAAACTCCTCTTGTCGTAGTCTGGGTTCAACGAAGAACATTCCCTCTGCTACTCTGTCCTAAGATTAGCTCTTGCCAACATACAGTTATATAGTTGATTATGTACCTTACCTCTAAGGCACTACGGGACCTTACAACAAAGGCACTGGGTGTGGGGAGGTGGTTGGGGTGGGGTTGGTAGGTGGGTGGGGCTTTGGGGGGTTGGAGGGTTGGGGGGCTCTACTTCCCCCAGGGTACATTTTTTTCAGTACAGCTTCAATGCAGTAGATGGGGGACAAACCTGCTTTTGCTGCCTCTTCAAATAAAAACATAACTGATGTTTTATAAACATTTGACTATCTTTACAAATGCTCATATTGACTCATTTTGTCCAGTGAAATTTCACAGATTTAGGATTATAGAAGTCGAGATAAATTGGGGGCAGATCTACATCACAAATACTGTCCTTGTTTTCCTCTTTCTACTTATTTCCCCTCCTTTCCTCCGATTCCAAACCCAGTTTTTCTTTAGTCTCCTTCTAAATCCAGAATATCTTTTGCTACAGATTTTATCTATCTGTTTTTTTCTATTCAAGTCTTATTTTTTGTCCCTAAGGCATATAGCTTGAAGTGTCTGAGTGGTGGCAGATTAAACTGAAAAACAGAATGGAAAACTGGAAGACCTGGGCCAGGAAAGTCTTTATTAATAATAGGTTTTCTGAGGGATGCAACATTAAGGACCCATTTGAAATGTAAATCACAAAGGGTTGATTTCCCTGAAGATATTGTTGTGGGAAGATTTTTAATCATGAATTAAATTTCTTGGATATAGATTCTTTAATTTTTTTCTTCTTGTCTCAGTTTTGGTAATTTTCTTACTTTGAGAAACATGCCCATTTTACCTAAGTTATTAAATTTATGAACACATGTCTCTAAAAACCGTAGTGAGGTTCTTCATTTTGCATCTGGTTTTGACAATTTGTATCTCCTCTGTTTTTATTTTATTTTTTAATTTTTATTGTGCTTTAAGTGAAAGTTTACAGATCAAGTCACTCTCTCATACAAAATTTATACACACCTTGCTATATATGGAAACCCTGGTGGCATAGTGGTTAAGTGTTATGGCTGCTAACCAAAGGGTTGGCAGTTCGAATCTGCCAGGCTCTCCTTGGAAACTCTATGGGGCAGTTCTGGTCCGTCCTATAGGGTCGCTATGAGTCAGAATCAATTCAACGGTACTGGGTTTGGTTTTTTTTTTTTGGTTTTTGCTGTATACTCCTAACTGCTCTCCCCCTAATGAGACAGCACACTGCTTCCCTTGACTCTCTATTTTCGTGTCCATTTGGCCAGCTTCTGACCCCATTTGCTCTCCCATCTCCCCTCCAGACAAGAGATGCTTACATAGCCTCATGTGTCTACTTGATCCAAGAAACTCATTCTTCACCAGTATCACTTTCTGTCCCATAGTCCAGTTCAATCCCTGTCTGAAGAGTTAGCTTTGGGAATGGCTTCTGTCTTGGGCTAACAGAAGGCCTGGGGACCATGACCTCTGGGATCCTTCTAGTCTCAGACAATTAAGTTTGGTCTCTTTATAGAATTTGGGGTCTGCATCCCACTGCTTTCCTGCTCCCTCAAGGGCTCTCCTTTATTTTTATGTTTAAAATACTTTCATTGTGTGTATACATAACATAAAATTTGCCATTTGAACTTTTTTTTTGCATTAGGTGAAAGCTTGCAGAGCATGTTAGTTTCTCATTAAGCAACAAGTGCACAAATTATTTTGTGACATTGGTTGCCACCCCGTTGATGTGTTAGCATTCTCCCCTTCTCTACCTCGAGTTCTTCATTTCGATTTGTCCAGTTTTCCTGTTCCTTCTTGCCTTCTCATCTTTGCTTTAGGCTGGTGTGCCCGTTTACTTTTGTATGTTAGTTTGTTTTATAGGTGTGTCTAATCTTTGACTGAAGAGTGAACTTCAGGAGTGGCTTCAGTACCAAGTAAAAAGGAGGTCCAGGGGCCATACTCTCTGGGTTCCTCCAGTCTCTGACACACCAGAAAGATTGGTCATTTTTTGTGAGTTTGAATTTTGTTCCATATTTTAATCCCGCTCTGTCTGGGACTCTCTGTTGTGGTCCCTGTCAGAGCAGTCGGGTGATGATAGAGAGGCACCATCTTGTTGTTTTGGACTCAGTCTGGTAGAGGCTGTGGTAGCTGTGGTCCTCTAGTCCTTTGGACTAATCTTTCCCTTGTGTGTTTCCTTTTCTTCATTTTTCTTTACTCCAGGCAGGGTGGGACTAGTGGATGTATCTTACATGGCCACTCACAAGATTTTAAGACCCCAGACACCAAAATAGGATGTAGAACTTTTTTTAATAAATTAGATTATGAATTTATTTCTTCTTGAATCCAACTAAAGGTTATCAACTTTATTGATTTTTCTTCCAAAGGATCAAAATTTAGCTTCATTGATTTTTCTTTCTCTAATGTTGTAATATTTTCTATTTCTTTGACTGTTACTTTTTATTTCCTTCCTTTTCCATATTTTCCAATTTGTTCTTCATTTTTTACTTTCTCAAAGAACCTTACAAAATTAATTTTAACCTTTTTCAAAATATAAAAACATTTAAAGTTACGATTTTCCTCTAAGCATTGTTTTAGATTTATTCCACAAATTTTGATTGGTTGAGATTTTATTTTCATTTAATTTAAACTAATATTCAATTTCCATTGTGAGATGTTCTCTGACCCAACATTGTTAAATCTCCAAATATTTGGAAATAATTGTGCAAATTTTTAAATTCATTTCTAATTTAGTCGATTTTAATTGTGATAACAGCATATTTTGTATGATATAAAGTCTTTGAAATTTATTGATATTTATTTCATGTACACTTGAAATAATTTGGATTTTATAGTGCTTGAATGTATTGTGAGAGGTTTGTCATGTAAATTAGGTAAAGTTTGTTGATGATATTACTTAAATAATCTACAATCTTACTTTACTTTTTTTAAGAGAAAAGGTGGCTGAAATTTTCAACCATTATTTTTGAGTTGTTTCTTTCTCCCTCCAATTTTGTCAGTTTTGTTTAACATACTTTGAAGGTCTGTTATTAGTTGAAGATACATTTAGAATTGTCATGTGTTTTTAAAGAGTTGATCCATTATTCATTAGGAAATATCATTTGTAATATTCCTTCTCCTGAAGTCTTTTTTTATGAAGTCTGTGTCTTATAAACACCATTTATTTGATTTTTAGTTTTTTTTTTAATCTAGTCAATTGTCTCTGCCTTTTATTTGGAGTATTTAGTCTTCTTACATTTAATGTAATTTTTTATATATTTGGATCTACCCTCTTGCTATTTTCTCTGTATTTATTCTGTGTATTCTCTGTTCCTTTTTTCTCCTATCCTCCTTTTTGAACTAATTGAATATTCTCCAGGTTTTATTTTATTTACTTTAATAGATTTTTAGATATGACTGTTAATTTTTTTTTTAACATTTTCTCTTGGTATTATAGTATGCATCCATAACTTATGAATATCTACCTAGAAAAAATTAAACCACTCTGCACATAATATGATAATTTTACAACACTATAATCTCACTTATCACTTTCCATCATTTATATTTTTGTTATATATTTATCTGTACATATGTTGTAATTTTAAAATAGATTATTACTTATCATCATTATTGTTTTTACCTTAAGCAGTCAATTGTCCTTCAATAAAATTAAGATTAAAGAAAATAAATTTTTAGAAAATCATATATTTTCTATTTCCAGTGATCTTTTATTCCTTTTTGTAAATCCAAATTTCTATCTGGCTTCATTTCACTCAAGCCTGATGAACTTCCTTTAAGATGTGTTTCAGTGCATGCCTGCTTTTGGGTAATAGTCTTAGCTTACAACGTCAGAAAAATTTCTAAAAAAGTAGTGTCCTTATATTATTAGGGATAGAAGTTGACTCAGGACCCTCTTTTTTATATAATTGTGTCCTGAGAGGTCTGGCAGAATTGAGCCATGCTTTATCCATGGTGGCACTAGAAAAAAGAATAAATTTACTCAGCTCTACTACAAATAATACTGTTTGTTATAGATAATTTTATGTTTCCCTTCTCTTTGATTGAATAATAATAATTTGAAAGAAGGGAGATGAAGCATGGTAAGTAAAAAAAAAAAAAAAAAGATTACATATTATGTGCAGAAAGTATACCAGGCCCTTTATCAACTGTGCCACTAGAACTCTTTTACAGACTCTTTTTTCTAGTATTTATTGTTTTCTTCTGTAATGGATATTCATTTTGTGGCTCTTTTGCTTTTCAGTGACAGATGATGAAAAATAGACATTTTCACTTTCTTTCAAATTATTGATAGTTCTAAAAAGTTTTCTTTTTATTCCTTTTTTTTTTTTTTTACCATAAGCAAATAAGGCAGGCATATTGCACTTGTCATATGTAAATGAAAAAACCTACAAAATTAGTTTTATAAATTATGTAACTATCTGTATCTTGTGGTCAATTTTTCAACTGCTTGAACCACCATATTTATTAAGCCTGTCAAACAAGGAGTGCTATTAAAAGATATAGCATTTGATGACTCACAAAGGCTAATAGTTAACTTTCTTGGCCCTTGTGTAGTCATTATATAAAATGTAGAACTACAAAAATAAACATTCGTAGCCACAATAACTGCCAGGTTCTGCCATGGTGCCTAATCGAATATATAATTAACTAAATAACAAGCTCACAAATATGTATTTGCATTACAGTTTTTGCTAGGTGGAAGCTGTTAAAGCTCAAAGCCCCATACTGTTGCAAACAGTAATAATATTAAAAATCTTTTGGCACTTTTAACCTCTTTTAAGAAGTAAAAATGCAAAAATAATAATGCACTCATGAAATTTTGCTCTCTGCCAAAAAAGATTTCTGTGCTCTTTACTGAAAAGGTATGCTTTTGTTCCCAACAGTTCTCTCTTAGCCAAAAAGAATTTCCATTAAAAATGACTAAAATTAAAAAAAAAAAAAAAAATTATGTGATTTCATGTATTTGTCTATTTACTTAAAAATTCCTATTCATTGAAAATTTTTATTGTTTTAGTTAGGCATGGAAATAGTTCTTACTCTATAATGAAGAAAAAAATTATTTAATAAGTAACGTGTTACCTATTTGAAAGAAAATGTGTCTTCCACAGATCCAGTGAATGAAGACTATTGCTCATAAACTGCCCCTGGGTGATACATAACCTTTGAAGTAAAATGATCACTAACTTCTCAGAATACTTTTTATTTTGCTTTTTATTATATTGAGGCAAATTATAACTCTGACAAACTACCCTGTGGAACCATAAGCCAGTTTTCACCCCAGACATCAAAGAGAAACAAATCTTCTCTGTTGTTAATGATCTCTAAACTTCTTGCCAACACCTAGAATTAGTTTAGTATCTTTTTCTCCCCTGAGTTCCCAGAAAAATACAAAGCCAGGGATGCTCCATGCAGGTTTCAGCCTCTTGCTTACCTTGACCCATTGAATCAATGTTTTGCTGTCAGTCAGACATATTTCCCAAAATACTATTTTTTTATCACTATACAATATTTCTTTCAAATCTTATCACAAAATTAGTAAATGTCAAATACAGAATTTTGATCAATTCTGTCTGAATTTATACATAGTATCAGATCTAACATTATCAACAATGAAATGAAAAGAATTCACTATTATATCTGTGCCTATATATACAACTTATCTAAATGTAAAGGCACAGAGCAGATCTAATTTTTTTAAATTTAAGACTGAGGAACAGAACAACCACAATGGAAATAAGAGAACGTTCATGTATTGTGAAGGACGTGTAGAAATTATTCAATGAGAACCTAAACTACTGTGTAAACCTTCACTGTAAACACAATAAAATGTTATTAAAACACACACCCCCCACAAGACTAAGTTCTTTTTTTCCCACACGTAGCATACATTTTTTGTTTTTTTACCCACCCCCCTTTTTTTTTAATTGTACTTTAGATGAAGGTTTACAGAACAAACTAGTTTCTCATTAAGCAGGTAGTACACATACTGTTTTATGACATTGGTTAACAATTCCATGACATGTCAACACTCTCCCTTCTCAAACTTGGGTTCCTTATTACCAGCTTTCATGAACCCCCTCTGCCTTCTAGTCCTTGCCCCTGGGCTGGTGTGCCTCTTTAGTCTTGTTTTGTTTTATGGGTCTGTCCAATCTTTGGCAGAAGGGTGAACCTCAGGAGTGAGTCATTACTGAGCAGAAAGGGTGTCTGGGGCCCATACTCTCAGGGTTTCTCCAGTATCTGTCAGGCCAGCAGGTGTAGTCTTTCTTTCTAAGTTAGAATTTTGTTCTACATTTTTCTCCAGCTCTGTCCAGGACCCTCTACTGTGATCTCTGTCAGAGCAGTCAGTGGCGGTAACCATGCACCATCTAGTTGTACTGGCCTCAGTCTGATGAATGCTGTGGTAGATATGGCCCATTAGTCCTTTGGACTAATCTTCCCCTTGTATCTTTAGTTGTCTTCATTCTTCCTTGCTCCTGAGGGGTGAGGCCAGTGGAGTATCCTAGATGGCCACTCACAGGCTTTTAAGATCTCAGACACTACTCACCAAAGTAGAATGTAGAATGTTTTCTTTATAAAGTACATTATACCAATTGAGTTAGATGTTCCCCAAGACCATGGTCCCCTCTACCCTCAGTCCAGCAATTCAGTCCCTCAGGGAGTTTGGATGTGTCTATGGAGCTTCCATGACCTTGCCTTGTGCAAGTTGTGCTGGCTTCCCCAGTATTATGTACTGTCTTACCTTCATCAAAGTTACCATTTATGTACAGTCTGTTTAGTGTTTTTCCGTCCCCATCCCTTTCCTCCACCGTAAGCATCAAAGATTGTTTCTTTTTGTGTGTAAACCTTTTCATGTGTTTTTACAGTAATGACCTCATACAATATTTGTCCTTTTGTGATTGATTTACTTCACTCAGCATAACACCCTCCAGATTCTCTCCTGTTATGAGATGCTTTACGTATTCATCATTGTTTTTTATCTTTGTGTAATACTTCATTTTGTGGATGTACCACAGTTTGTTTATCCATTCATCTGTTGAAGGGCATCTAGGTTGTTTCCATCTTTTTGCTATTGTGAACAATGCTGCAGTGAACATGGGTGTGCATGTGCCTATTCGTATGATGACTCTTATTTCTCTAGGATATATTCCTAAGAGTGGGATTGCTGAATCATATGGTATTTCTATTTCTAGCTTTCTAAGGAAGCACCATATCATTTTCCAAAATGGTTGTATCATTTTGGGTTCCCACCAGCAGTGCATAAGAGTTTTGATCTCCCCAGAACCTCTCCAACATTCGTTATTTCCTCTTTTTTTTTCTTTGTGCCAGTAATGTCAGGGTGAGATGATATCTCATTGTGGTTTTCATTGACATTTCTCTAATGGCTAGTGATTAGGAGTGTTTCCTCATGTGTCTGTTGGCTACTTGAATATTGTCATGGACTGAATTATGTCCCCCCAAAATGTGTATATTAACCTGGTTAGGCCATGATTCCCAGTATTCTGTGATTGTCCTTCATTTTGAGATTGTAATTTTATGTTAAAGAGGATTAGGGTGGGATTGTAACACCCTTACCAGGTCACATCTCTGATCCAATATAAAGGAAGCTTCCCTGGAGTGTAGCCTCCACCACATTTTATCTCTTAAGAGATAAAAGGAAATGGAAGCAAGCAGAGAGTTGGGGACTTCATACCACCAAGAAAGCAGTGCTGGGAGCAGATTGCATCCTTTGGACCTGAGGTTCCTCCACTGAGATGCTCCCAAACCAAGGGAAGACCAATGACAGAGACCTTTCTCCAGAGCTGACCGAAAACAAAAGCTTTCCCCTGGAGCCAGCGCCCTGAATTCAGACTTCTAGCCTACTGCGTGGTGAGAGAATAAACTTCTCTTTGTTAAAGCCATCCACTTGCGGTATTTCTGTTATAGCAGTACTAGATAACTAAGACAGAATTTGGTACTAAAAGAGTGGAGTGCTGCTTTAACAGATACCTAAAATGTGAAAGAGGCTTTGAAACTGTGAATGGATAGAAGACTCAGAAGGAAGTGAGAAGTGGAGAAGGCACAGATGGTAGAAAGAGCAGCAAAGGACTGGCGGGAGCAGCAGAGAAGTGGCAGCAACAGAACCAGGACACCAGTGCCACACAGAGCTGGAGCCGGCCCATGGAGTGAGAGAGCTGAGTGTCTGTGAACAGGAGGCTTCCTGTGGAGTGGGGTGCCTCCAGGCACTTATCAGTGGAGCTAGGCTTAACGACCCACAGAGCCAGAGACCTGAGTGCCTGTGTGCAGGAGGCTTCCTGGCATACTGGGGTGCCTTTGGGCACTTATCAGTGGAGCTAGTGAGTTTTGGAACACTTGCCCCAGCAGGGCAGATGTAGGCATGAGGCCTGAAGAGCTGAGAGGCCAAGAAACCAGGAATCAGAAGCTGAAGAGACAAGGAATACTAGAAGCAGAGCTGCCTCAGTCTTAAACGGTATGGCCAGGACATCTGGGGTTTCAAAAGGTGGAGCTACAGCCTCTGGTGTTTCTAAGAGTGGAGTAACCACTCAGATGGACTAGGAGAATTACATGCCTAAAGCTGAGGGGGCAGAGTTGCTGTCCGAGTGGGCCTTGAAGGTAGAGATGAAGCTCAGTGTCAAGAGGCCTCCACTGAGAATCTGGAGAGAGTGGCCAATACCTAGAGCCTGGAGGGCATGGTCATTGTGAAAATTGTCTCAGAAAACAGAGGATTATTTTCAAAGCCTTGAGGGCTAATGTAAGGTGTTCTGGTGACTTGCTTGGTGCCTGTTATCCCTTCTTTTCCTCCAGTTTCTCCCACTTGTAGTTGAAATGTCTAGCTTATGCCTGTTCTGCCGTTGTACTTTTGGAAGCAGATACCTTGTATTCTATATTTCACAGATGAAGAGGAATTTTTGGATTTTGGACTTGGAGTTAAGACTTCTGCTATGATATGATGGGATGAATATGTTTTCCATGTAGCAAGAATGTGATTTTGGGGGAGCCAATTACATTCCCCCAAAATGTGTGTATTGGTTGGGCCACGATTCTCAGTATTCTGTGGTTGTCTTCCATTTTGTGATTGTATTTTTTATGTCAAAGAGGATTAGGGTGGGATCGTAATACCCTTACCAGGTCACATCCCTGATCCAATATAAAGAGAGTTTCCCTGGGGTGTGTTCTGCACTACCTTTTATCACTCAAGAGGTTAAAGGAAAGAGAAGTAAGCAGAGAGTGGGGGACCTCATATTACCAAGAAAGCAGCACTAGGAGCAGAGCGAGTCCTTTGGATCTGGGGGCCCTGAGCCTGAGAAGCTGCTAGTCTGGGGAAAGTTGGTGAGAAGGTCTACAGAGAGAGAAAGCCTTCCCCTGGAGCCGAAACCCTGAATTTGGACTTTTAGCCTGCTTTACTGTGAGGAAATAAATTTCTGTTTGTTAAAGCCATCCACTTGTGGTACTTCTGTTACAGCAGCACTGATGATTAAGACAAATGTCTTCTCTGGTCAAGTGTTCATTTCCTTTGGCCATTTTTTAATTGGATTACTTGTCTTTTTATTGTAGGGGTATTGGATTTTCTTGTAAATTTTGGAGATTAGGACTTTCTCTGATTTGTAATAGCCAAAAAATTTTTCCCAGTCTGTAGTTTACCTTTTTAAGCTTTTGTTGAAGTTTTTGATGAGCATAAAAAAAAAACAAAAAACCCAGTGCCGTCGAGTCGATTCCGACTCATAGCGACCCTATAGGACAGAGTAGAACCACCCCATAGAGTTTCCAAGGAGCATAAGTTTGATGAGCATTAAGTGTTTAAGTTTTAAGAAGATCCCAGCTAACTAGCTTATCTTCTGGAGTTTGTGTGTTGTTGGTTGTGGTTTATATCCTGTTAATGCCATGTATTAGAGCCTCTAGTGTTGATCCTATTTTTCTTTTATGAACTTTGTAGTTTTTGGCTTTATATTTAGGTCTTTGACCCATTTTGAATTAGTTTTTGTATATGGTGTGAGATATGGGTCCTGTTTCACTTTTTTGCAGACGGACATCCGGTTTTGCCAGCACCACTTGTTAAAGAGGCTGTCTTTACCCCATTTGATGGACTTTGGGCCTTTGTCAAAGGTCAGGTGACCATAGGTAGCTGGATTTACATCTGGCTTCTCAATTCTTTTCCGTTAGTCAATATATCTGTCATTGTACCAGTACCAGGCTATTTTGACTACCCTAGCTGTATAGTAGGTTCTGGGGTCAAGTAGTGCGAGTCCTCCTACTTTATTCTTCTTTTTCAATAGTGTCTTACATATGCAGGGATTCTTCCCTTTCTGTATACAGTTAATGATAAGTCTTTCCATCTCTTTAAAGAAAGTTACTAGTATTTGGATCATGATTGCATTGTATTTGTAAATTGCTTTGGGTAGAATTGTCATTTTCACAATGTTGAGTCTACCTATCCATGAGCGTGGTATGTTTTTCCATTTATGTAGATCTCTTTTGGTTTCTTGCAGTAGTGTTCTGTAGCTTTCTTTGTATAGGTCCTTTACATCCCTAGCTAGATTATTCCTAGGTATTTTTTTTTTTAGGGGCTATTATAAATGGTATTGTTTTCCTGATTTTCTTTTCATTGTTCTCTTTATTGGTGTATAGGAATCCAACTGATTTTTGTATGTTTATCTTGTGTGTTGCTTCTCTGCTGAATCTTTCTGTTAGTTTCAGTAGTTGTCTCTGGAGTCTTTTGGATTTTCTAAGCATAGTATCATATCATTTGCAAATAGGGACAGTTTAACTTCTTAGTTACCAATTTGGATGCCCTTTATTTATTTTTCCTTGCCTTATTGCTCTAGCTAGGACTTGATATCATGTTAAATAGGAGCGGTGATAAAGGGCATCCTTGTTCCTGTTCTCGAGAGGAATGTTTTCAGCCACTCTCCATTAAGAATGATGTTGGCCATTGTTGAGAAATTTCCCTTCTATGCCTATTTCATTGAAAGTTTTTATCAGAAATGGGTTTTGGATTTTGTTGAATGCCTTTTCTACATTGATTGAGATGCTCTTTCCTTTTAATTATGTGGTGGATTATGTCGATTGACTTTCTAATGTTGAACCACCCTTGCACATCTGGTATGAATCCTACTTGGTCAAAGTGTATTTTTTTTTTTTTTTCTAATATGATGCTGAATTCTATTGGCTAGAATTTTGTTGAGAATTTTTGCATCTATATTCATGAGAGATATTGGTCTATAATTTTCTTTTCTGTGGTGTCTTTACCTGGTTTTGGTATCAGGGTTATGCTGGCTTCGTAGAATGAATTCAGAAGTATCCTTCTCTTTTCTATGTTCTGAAATATTGAGTAGTACTGGTATAAGCTCTTCTCTAAATGTTTTGAAGAATTCCTATCTGGGCCATGGCTTTTTTTCGTCAGAAGGGTTTTTTTTGTTTGTTTGTTTTTTATTACTTTTTCAATCTCTTCTCTTGTTATGCGTTTGTTCAGATTTTTAACATCAGTTTGTGTTAGTCTGGGTAGCTAGTGTGTTTCTAGAAATTTGTCCATTTTCTCTAGGTTTCCAAATTTGTTGGAGTACAGTTTTTCATAATACTGTGTTTTGATCCTGTTTATTTCAGTTGGGTCTGTTGTAATGTCCTCCATTTCATTTCTTCTTTGGGTTATTTACACCTGCTTCTGTTTTTCTTTTGTCAGTTTGGCCAATGGTTTGTCGATTTTGTCGATCCTTTCAAAGAACCAACTTTTGGTTTTGTTGATTCTTTCTATTGTTTTTCTATTCTCTGTATCGTTTATTTCTGCTCTGGTATTTATTTTTCTTTTCTTCTGGTGATTGTCAGCTTCTTTTGCTGTTCTCTTTCTATTTGTTCGAGTTGTGTAGCTAATATGTTTTGTCCCTTTTTTCTTTCTTGATGTATGCATCTATTGCTATAAATTGAACTCTGAGGACTGCCTTTGCTGTGCCCCAAAAGTTTTGGTATCATGTATTTTCATTCTCATTTGATTCTAGGAATTTTTTGATTCCATCTCTGATTTCTTCTGTTACCAGTTGTTTTTAAGCAGAATGTTATTCAGTTTATGTTGATTTTTTTCCCTTGTTCTTCCTGTTTTTAATTTCTACTTTCTTGGCATTGTGGTCAGAGAAGGTACTTTGTATTATCTCAGTGTTTTGGATTTTGTTGAGGGTTCCTCTGTTGCAAAAGTGTAGCTTATTCTGGAGAACAGTCCATGTGCTTTGGAAAAGAATGTGTGCTTTGAAGTTGTTGGGTTGTGTGTTCTATGTATGTCTATGAATTCAAGTTGGCTAATTGTGCCCTTTAGCTCTTTTGTATCTTTGTTAAGTTTCTTTCTAGATGGTCTGCCCTTTATTGAGAGTGCTGTTTTGATGTTTCCTACTATTATTGTGGAACAGTCAATTTCTCTTTTTTCTGTATTGTATGTGTTTTGGAGCCCTGTCATTGGGTACGCAGATGTTTATTATGATTAAGTCTTCATGATAGATCATCCCTTTAATCATTACGTAGTGCCCTTCTTTGTCTTTTATGGTGGGTTTTGTTTTAAAATCTGTTTTATCTGAAATCACTATTGCCACTCCTGCTCTTTTTTGGTAGTTATTTGCTTGATATATATATTTTTTCCATCCTTTGATTTTTAATAAATTTGTCTTTGTTTCTAAGGTGTGTCTCTTGTAGACAGCATATTGATGGATCCTGTTTTTTATGCATTCTGTCACTGTCTGTCTCTTAATGGGTGCATTTAGGCCATTTACGTTGAGTGTAATTATTGATAGTATGAGCTTGTTGCTGTTATTTTGTAGTGCTTTTTTTTTGTGGTGCTGACATTTTCTTTGTTCCTCGTACTCTCCTGTACTGAATTCCTTTTGTTTGTGGATTTCTTTTTCATTTCTTTTGTTTTTATAGATTTTGTTTTTATTGAGGCTTTATGTTTTTCTTTTTATTTTTTTGAGTAGGCTTGTTAACTTTCTTTGTGGTTATCTTGAAATTTATCCTTATCTTCCTAGGTTTCTACATATTCCCTTTAGTAATTCTTGTAAGTTTGGTTTGGTTTCTACATAGTCCCTTAATTTCTGTTTATCTGAAAATGTCCTAATTTCACCATCATATCTGAATTAGAGTTTTGCAGGATATATTATTTCTTAAAAAATATATGCTGCTAACCAAAGGGTCAGCAGTTCAAATCCACCAGGTGCTCCTTAGAAACTCTATGGGGCAGTTCTACTCTGTCCCATAGGGTTGCTTTCAGTCAGAATCGACTCAATGGCGCTGGGTTGGATTATTTCTTGGTTGGCAATTTTTTCTCTTTTAAGGTTTTATATATGGCATCCCATTGCCTTCTTGCCTACATGGTTTTTGCCAAATAAGCAGAGCTTAGTCTTATTGTTTTTTCTCTGTATGTGACTTTTTGTTTTCCTTGAGCTGCTCTCAGGAG
This sequence comes from Loxodonta africana, assembly GCF_030014295.1. NCBI lineage: Eukaryota > Metazoa > Chordata > Mammalia > Proboscidea > Elephantidae > Loxodonta > Loxodonta africana. Next base: position 70,483,753 of record NC_087349.1, on the reverse strand, counting down.
TTTTTCTTTGTCTTTGGTTTTAGGGAGTGTGATTATGATATCCTGTGATTTTCTTTTGTAGTCTATCCTATATGGGGTTCATTGTGCTTCTTGGATTGTCAACTTTTCATCTTTCCTGATATTAGGAAAGTTTTCTGTCAGCAATTCTTTGTTTTTCTTTTTCTTCCCCTGTTCTGGAACTCCAATCTGTCACAAATTTTTGCTTTTGATTGTATCCCACATCATTCTCTGCATTTCTACATTTTTCTTCATTCTATTTTTTCCTCAAAGTTGTATCCAAGTATTTGTCTTCAATTACGCTGATCCTGTCTTCCATCATTTCAAACCTGTTCCTCAGACCTTCTATGACACTGTCAATTTTTGAAATATTGCTTACCTTTCATATTTCTAATTGTTGTTTTTGTATGATTTCTAGTTGTGAATTTATTTTGGCATTTTTTTCCTATATTATTTTCCTGAATTCTTCCATTTTTTGTGTGTATTTTCATGAATTTGTCTGTTTTTTCCATGAATTCATCTATTTTTTTTCCTCATTTTTGTCTGCCTTTTTGCTTCAACTCTTGTATACCCCTGAAAACTAGAGATTTGAATTCCCTTTCAGGCAGTTCTAGTGCCTTTTCCTCTACTGGAAAGTCATCTGGTATATTATTTTGGATGCCTGCTGGAACTATCCTGTCCATTCTTTTTTAAGTATGTTTTGATATCGTCTGCTATTGTCAGGACATTCAGTAGTTATTTTCTTGGTTTATTGATTGTAGATCTGTTTGTTTCATCCTGCTTTTTTGTTTTACTTGGTTATGCCTGAGCAGGCGGGCTGTGTGTTCTTTGTTGTTTAGTCATGTGTGGTCACAGCAATTTTCACTTCCTTGTCCAATGGGCAGGGCAAGTTGCTCAGCTATGGTGCATCAGGGCATGTCCAGCTGAAGGGTCAAGGCTGGGCTGGGTTGTTTGTGGCATGTACAGGGGCCCACAGGGCAGGCCAGGAATCAGTGCTGGGCAGATTCTGGTAGGCTGTACTCATGCTGTTTGGGGTGTGATGTTCAGCACACAGTAAAGGTAGGCAGTCAGGAGGGGCAAGGTTGTGATTGTGTAGCTAATAAGGGTATGGGACAGTGGAGAGAGAAACAAGAGCCAGAAACAAACAAAGATACAAACCAAAAAAGAGTGCTAAGGGCATGTACTGTTGGAGTGGAGACATAAGAAACCAAGAAATAGAGGAAAACAAGAAGAAAAAGAGAAAAAACAAAAAAGTAACTTGATAAATATTTGGAAAAAAAGAAAGAAAAGCCCCCAGGGTTTCACCTGTGCAGCTACAAAGACTGGGGAGTGGCTCCCAGGCTGCACAGTATAGCATGGCTAGAGGGTGGATAGATGTCACACAATGGAAGGTATTCAGGGGAAAGGAAAAGATGGTAAGTATAGAGAGACAAGAACCGAGAAAAGAAAGACATAGGAAAAAAAAATGCCCCCAGGGAGCCCACTGACTCAGTTGTGCAGGCTGGGAAATGGCTCATAAGCCATGCAGTGCAGCCCAGCTAGAAAGGGCTCTCAAGCCATGAAAAGAAGAACAACAAACAGAAGAGAACAAAGCAAAACAAAGCAAAAAAAAAAAAAAAAAAAAAACCCTGAGGATCCCACGAGTGTGGTGTTGTGGTCTGGGGGAGTGGTTCCAAGAAGAAGCAAAGATGGTACACAGAGCCAGGTATTCAAGAGAAAGGAGAAGGACGTGGTAGAAGGCAAGTAAGAAACCAAAAGAAATGGAAAAAAGCAACATTAGCAATAGACAAATGGCACTCAGGAAACCAGACAGTGTAGGCAGGGTGAATCCCAGTGGCCTGTGGCTGAAGCAGGTGCCTCCTGGTGAAGAGACTGTGTCTGGCAGGAAGCAGACAAGGCTGAAGTGGGGGGAAGAAGGGTGAGGGTTAGGAAAGTATATATCACTGGTTAGTGGGTGCTCTGTCTCCTACTGGGAACTTCATGAAGCAGCTTTCCTGTACTCCCTGTCCACCAGTCTCCGATGTGGACAAGGTGAATCCAAGTGTCATTCATGCTGCACTTCCCAGCCAGCTGAGCTACCACTGATAGCCAGGAAGTGCAGAGGTAGAGCAATGGGGAGAAGACAGGGGCAGGAAAGTGTGTATCTCTGGTTACTGGATGCTCTGTCTCCTCCTGGGAGCTCCGTGAAACTGTTTTCCCATGCTCCCTGTCTGCCAATCTCCGATAAGAATCCAAGATGGCAAATCCATGCTGCATTAGCTGATAGGGGATCTCTGCATGTATCTCTCCTCACTTTCTGTTCTTTGTCAGTTTCTTATTCCATTTGGTGCTTGGCTGAGTTATCTCTTCATTTGACACTTCAGGTTCCAGGGTTGACACTTGTCTCTGTTTTACTCAGTTTTTTGGGTCTTTGCTGTGGAGGGATGGCGTGGTGCTTCTGTATATGGCACCATGTTGGCCAGAAGTCCTAAGTAAGTTCTTAAGATTCATTACTGATAAAGCCATTTTATAATGAATTCAGGTCAGTAAGGAGCAAAGATAAAAAAGGAAAAAAAGAAAGTAAAAAGAAGGAAGGAAAAAAGAAAAGAAAGAAGGACTATTTTAGCTGTAAAATTTGGAATTGATTAAGGATATTATGGACTAAAGGATAAAGAATAAATCTCTAAAAATTTTTTTTAATTGACATACACTAAAATTTGCTTTTTATACACCCATAGATTCTTATAACTACCACTATAGACAGTAAGATCTTTAATTTTTTTTGTCACCAAAAAAAAAAAAAAAAAAAAACACACAGAGTAATTACCAGAGAAATAATATTGTTGTTAGGTGCCATCAAGTCAGCTCTGACTCATAGAGACCCTGTAGGACAGAGTAAAACTTCCCCCATAAGGTTTCCAAGGAGCAGCTTGTGGATTTGAATGGCTGACCTTTTGGTTAGTAGCCAAGCTCTTAACCACAGTCAGATGAAAAGTAGTTTCTGTCTATCAGAGTCATCTGAAATGTCACTTAAAATTTTAGGAATGTAGATAAATATATCATTTCTTTTAATTCTAATATTTTATCATATTTGTTACTTTTAGAATAACTATGTTTTATATTTTTTTAATATCCCTTGTTAGAATCTTGGCACATGTTGTAAGCCTACTGGGAATGTGTTTAAGAACAATTGGGAAAATCTTACTTCTTCAAGGAAATAATAACAAGTGTTACCTCTTAACTTTAGCCTCTAATTCTCCAGAGTTTTCTTTTCTTTTCCTTTTCCTTTAATCTGCTGAGTTTAAATATTCTTGCTTCTTCTTAGGTCTTCATGCACAACTTCAGTATTTCTTCCACATGAAGACTTTTGAATCTTTTTTTTTTTCCAACCTGGATTCTCTCCTGAATTCGACCTAGTATTTCCAGTTATCTCTAGGATGCCTCCCCACACATGTTGCACTATAGCAGGTTCAGACTCTCAGAGTCTTATCTGGTTTTTATTCTCTAGCACCCTTTATAACAAATTCTTTGTTAAGCTCTACAAAATTTGTCTCAATGGTGATTTGGCTTCTGTCCCATCTGTTCCATTTTTTAGGACTATCACACTAGCTCAGATTTATGTAGTGTCTCATTTAAACTAACTTCTTCCCCTCCAGGCTCTATACCTTCAGCCCAAATGACCTTTTATTGTCAAATTTATCTTCCTAAAGCGTTATGCAGATCGCACTTTGCACTTAATTGTTTCTTGTTGCCTGCTGATAAATTCTAAACTCCTTAGCAGGTAGTTAAGGCTCCCTACGTTTCAACTCAATTTACCACTGAAAGAATTTAGCAAGACAATATTAGAGGTTTCTATCTCTTACACATTACAACATATTAAAGATATATGTTCAGAGTTCTTTAGAATAATACAAATTCCAACTTTGTCCAGTTTTACATTGGCTAGATAGATAGATAGATGGTAGATAGAGAAATAGACAGAGAGTCAGTCTTTGGCCTAACTTTGTATTTTCCTCTTTCTGCTTTTCTGGCATGGATTATCTTTTTTTTATATTTCTCTAACAAAGTTCTTGATGTATTTTCTTTATCTTCCCTTTTTGACATTTCTTAACATGCAGAAATATTGTGGGAACAGATTTAAACTCAGTATAAATGAGCATAAAAAAAGACACTTAGAAATGGAATGGAATCCCAGAAGTGTTTAAGTTCAAAAATGGGTTGGGCCACTATCTTACAGGGATGTGTTAGAACCAGGAATAAGGCGATTGAACTAGATAGCCTTTACTTACTTTCTTTTTGGCTCTGGTATTTCAAGCCTTTTGCCTTATACTATTTCCTTCAGATGACCTGCACAACATGCTGGTTAATCAGTGTTCCTTTAGTAGATCTTGCTGTCTCTCCAATCCAGTTTCCTATCTCTAAAATCTTTCCTTTTTAGAGGAAGGCAAGGCAATACCAAGTAATGGCAGACTAGTTCAAACCTAGGAAGATAAGGGTAAATTTTAAAGTAACCACAAAGAAAGTTAACAAGCCTAGTCAACAAAGTAAAAAAGAGAAACATAAAATCTCAGTAAAAACAAAACCTACGAAAACAAAAGAAATGAAAAAAACAAATCCACAAACAGAAGGAATTAACCGCAGTGGAGTAAGAGGAAAAAAGATAATGTCAGCACCACAAAAAAAAAAAAAAAGACATAAATAAACTCACACCTATCAATAATTACACCGAATGTAAATGGCCTAAATGCACCCATAAATAGAGAGTGACAGAATGGATTAAAAAAAAAAAAAAAAAAGGATCCACCTTAGAAACAAAGACATAAATTTATTAAAAATCAAAGGATGGAAAAAAATATATCAGCAAACAGCTACTAAAAAACAGCAGAAGCGGAAATACTGATCTCAGATAAAATAAACTTTAAAACAAAAAAACCAAAAAAAATCCACCATAAAAGACAAAGAAGGGCACTATATAATGATTAAAGGGATGATCCATCATGAAGACATAACCATAATAAATATCTATACACCCAGTGACAGGGCACCAAAACACATTTAAAAAAAAAAAAACTCTAACAACACTGAAAAGAGAAATTGACAGTTCCACAATAATAGTAGGAGACATCAGCACACCACTCTCAGTAAGACAGAACATCTAGAAAAAAAACCAACAAAGATACAGAAGATCTAAAGGACACAGAAAATCTAAAGGACACGGTCATGCAACTTGAACTCTTAGACATGTATAGAACGCACCACCCAACAGCTTCAAAGTACACATTCCTTTCCAACACACATGAAGTGTTCTCCAGAATGGACCACATCTCAGGCCACAGAGGAACCCTCAACAAAATCCAAAACACTGAGATTATGTGAAGTATCTTCTCTGATCACAATGCCAAGAAAGTAGAAATTAACAACAGGGAGAGCAAGGAAAAAGAGTCAATTACATGGAAACTGAATAACACCCTCCTTAAAAACCACTGAGTAATATTTAATAGTAGAAAAAAGAGCTGAAATGAAAAAATTCCTAGACTCAAATGAGAATGAAAACACATCATACCAAAACCTTTGTGACACAACAAAAGCAGTCCTCAGAGGTCAATTTATAGCAATAGATGCACACATCAAAAAAGAAGGAAGGGGCAAAACACATTAGCTACACAACTCGAACAAATAGAAAGAGAACAGCAAAAGAAGTCCACAGCCACCAGATGAAAGGAAATAGTAAAGATCAGAGCAGAAATAAATGAAATAGAGAATAGAAAAACAATAGAAAGAATCAACAAAACCAAAACCAAAAGTTGGTTCTTTGAAAGGATCAACAAAATCGACACACCACTGGCCAAACTGACAAAAGAAAAACAGATGTGGATGTAAATAACCCAAATAAGAAATGAAATGGGAACATTACAATAGACCCAACTGAAATAAACAGGATCATGAGTATTTTGAAAAACTGTACTCCAACAAATTTGGAAACCTAGAGGAAAGGGACAAATTTCTAGAAACACACTAGCTACCCAAACTAACACAAAATGATGTTGAAAATCTGAACAGACCCATAACAAGAGAAGAGATTGAAAAAGTAATAAAAACCAATCCGCCCCCCCCAAAAAAAACCCTGGCCCAGATGTCTCCACTGGAGAATTCTACCAAACATTTAGAGAAGAGCTTACACTAGTAGTACTCAAGTTATTTCAAAACATAGAAAAGGAAAGGATACTTCTGAATTTATTCTATGAAGCCAGCATAACCCTGATACCAAAACCAGGCAAAACACCACAAAAAAAGAAAGTTACAGATCAATATCTCTCATGAATATAGATGCAAAAATTCTCAACAAAATTCTAGCCAATAGAATTCAGTATTATATTAAGAAAAAAATGCACCATGACCAAGTAGGATTCATACCAGGTTTGCAAAGATGGTTCCACTTTAGAAAATCAGTTAACGTACTCCACCATATAAAGGAATCACATGATCAACTGATGCAGAAAAGGCATCCGGTAAAGTCCAAAACCCATTGCTGATAAAAACTCCCAATAAAATAGGTATGGGGGAAATTCCTCAACATAATAAAGGGCATCTATACCTATCTGTCATTCTAAATATGCAAAGATTGTCAGAACTTTGCTTTTCTCCTTTCATAATCAGTTAAATAACTGAATTGAAGCACTTTTTCTTTTTAAGCACTCATGGCAATAATGAGTCATATTTCAATTTTTTTAATTTTTTATTTCATTACCAAACTCTTTGACATAAAGCTTCTTCCATGTTGGATATTCAAAAATATATGTTGTTGTTGTTGGTTGTTGTTGTGTTGTTAGGTGCCGTTGAGTCGGTTCCAACTCATAGCAACCCTATACACAACAGAATGAAACACTGCCTGGTTCCGTGCCATTTGCACCATTGTTGCTATACTTGACCCATTGCTGCAGGCACCGTGTCAATCCATCTCCTTGAGGGTTTTCCTCTTTTTCTATGACCCTCTACTCTACCGAGCATGATGTCCTTCTCCAGGGACTGATCCCTCCTGATAACACATTCAAGTTATGTGAGTCATAGTCTTGCCATCCTTGTTTCTAAGGAGCATTCTGGTTGTACTCCTTCCAGGACAGATTTTTTCATTCTTTTGGCAGCCCATGGTGTAGTCAATATTCTTCTCCAACAGCACAATTCAAAGGCGTTAATTCTTCTTAGGTCTTCCTTATTCATTATCCAGCTTCCACGTGCATATGAGACAACTAAAAACACCATGGCTTGGGTCAGACACACCTTAGTCTTCAAGGTGACATCCTGGCTTTCCAACACTTAAAAGAGGTCTTTTGCAGATGATTTGCCAATGCAATGCATCTTTTGATTTCTTGACTGCTGCTTCCATGAGGGTTGATTGTGGATCCAAGTAAAATAAATCCTTGACAACCTCAATCTTTTCTCCATTTATCATTGTCTTAGTTACTTAGTGCTGCCATAACAGAAATAACCACAAGTGGATGGCTTTAACAAAGAGAAATTTATTTCCTCCCAGTAAAGTAGGCTAAAAGTCCAAATTCAAGGCATCAGCTCCAGGGGAAGTGTTTCTCTCTCTGTCAGCTCTGGAGGAAGGTCCTCAATCTTCCCATGGTCGAGGAGCTTCTCAGGCACAGGGGATCCGGGTCCACAGCAGCTCCCAGTGCTGCTTTCTTGGTGTTATGAGGTCCCCAACTCTCTGCTTGCTTCCCTTTCCTTTTATCTCTTGAGAGATAAGAGGTGGTGAAGGCCACACCCCAGGGAAACTCTCTTTACCTTGGATCAGGGAGGTGACCTGAGTAAGGGTGGTGTTACAATCCCATCCCAATCCTCTTAACATAAAATTACAATCACGAGATGGAGGAAAACCACACATAGCCTAACCAAGTTGATACACAGAGATTTGGGGAGACATAATTCAATCCAGGAAACCCTGGTAGCATTATGGTTAAGAGCTATGGCTGCTAGCCAAAAGGTCAGCAGTTCGAATCCACCAGGCGCTCCTTGGAAACCGTATGGGGCAGTTTTACTCTGTCCTATAGGGTCGCTATGAGTTGAAATCGACTCGACGGCAACAGGTTTTAATTCAATCCATGACAATCACGATATTGCTTATTGGTCCAGTCGTCAGGATTTTTGTTTTCTTTATGTTGAAATGTAGTCCATACTGAAGGCTGTGGTCTTTGATCTTAGTCAGTAAGTGCTTCAAATCCTCTTCACTTTCAGCAAGCAAGGTTGTGTTATTTGCATAACACAGGTTGTTAATGAATCTTCCTCCAATCCTGATGCCCTGTTTTTCTTCATATAGTCCCTCCCAATGCCGTCGAGTCGATTCGGACTCATAGCGGCCCTACAGGACAGAGTAGAACCGCCCCACAGAGTTTCCAAGGAGCGCCTGGTGGATTCGAACTGCTGACCCTTTGGTTTCCTTATATAGTCCAGCTTCTCAAATTATTTCCTCAGCATACAGTTTGAGTAGGTATAATGCAAGGATACAATCCTGACACAAACTTTTCCTGACTTTAAACCATGCTGTATCCCCATATTTTGTTTGAATGTCTCTCTCTTGACCCATGTACAGATCCCTCATGAGCACAATTAAGTGTACTGGAATTCCCATTCTCCACAATGTTATCCATAATTTGTCATGATCCACAGTCGAATGCTTTAGCATAGTCAATAAACACAGGTAAACCTCTTTCTGGTCTTCTGTTTTCAGCCATGATCCATCTATCATCAGCACTGATATCCCTGGTTCCCTGTCCTCTTCTGAATTTGGCTTGAATTTCTGGCAGTTCCCTGTCGATATACTGCTTCAGCTGCTTTTGAATGATCTTCTGCAAAATTTTGCTTGCATGTGATATTAGTGCTGTTGTTTGATAATTTCCACATTAGGTTGGATCACCTTTCTTGGGAATAGGCATAAATATGGATCTCTTCCAGTCGGTTAGCCAGGTAGCTGTCTTCCAGATTTCTTGGCATAGACAAGTGAGCATTTTCAGCTCTGCAACTGTTTGTTGAAACATCTCAATTGGTATTCTGTCAGTTCCCATAGCCTTGTTCTTTGCCAATGCCCTCAGTGCACCCTGGACTTCTTCTTTCTGTACCATTGGCTCCTGATCATATGTTACCTCCTGGAATGGTTGATCATCGATCAATTCTTTTTTGTAAGCGCCTCTGTGTACTCCTTCCATCTTCATTGGATGCTTCCTTTGTAGTTTGGTATTTTGTCCATAGAACCATTCAACTTGAGGTTTGAATTTTTTCTTCAGTTCTTTGAGCTTGAAAAATGCAGAGCACGTTATTCCCTTTTGGTTTTCCATCTCCAGGTCTTTGCACATGTCATCATAATACTTTATCTTCTTGAGCTACTCTTTGAAATCTTCTGTTCAACTATTTTACTTCATCATTTTTTTTATTTTACTTTACCTACATGATGTTCAAGAGTAAGTTTCACAGACTCTTCTGACATCCATTTAGGTCTTTTCTTTCTCTCCTGTCTTTTTAAGACCCTCTTGCTTTCTTCATATAGGATGTCCTTGATGTCATTCCCAAACTCATCTGGTCTTTGATCATTACTGTTCAACACATCAAATCTCTCCTTGAGACAGTCTCTAAATTTAGGTGGGTTATACTTAAGGTCATACTTTAGCTCTCGTGGACTTGTTATAATTTTCTTCAGTTTAAACTTGAATTTGCATATCGTTAATTTATGGTCTGATCTGCAGTCGGCCCCTTGCTTTGTTCTAGCTGATGATATTGAGCTTTTCCGTCATCTCTTTCCACAGATGTAGTCGATTTGATTCCTGTGTATTCCATCTGGTGAGGTCCATGTGTATAGTCACTGTTTATGTTGGTGAAAAAAGGTATTTGCAAAGACGTTGTTGTTGCAAAATTCAATCATTCAATCTCCAGCATCATTTCTATCACCAAGGCCATATTTTTCAACTACCAGTCCTTCTTCATTTCCAACTTTTGCATTCCAATTATCAGTAAGTATCAGTGTATCTTGATTGCATGTTTGATCAGTTTTGAGCTGCAGAAGTTGGTAAAAATCTTCAATTTCTTCATCTTTGGCCTTAGTGGTTGATGTGTAAATTTGAATAATAGTCATATTAACTGGTCTTCCTTGTGAGCGTGTGGATATTACCCTATCACTGATAGCAGTTATACTTCAGGATAGATCTTGTAATGTTCTTTTTGATAATGAGTAAAATGCCATTCCTCTTCAAGTTGTCATTTCTGGCATAGTAGAACATGTGATTGTCCAAATCAAAATGGCCAATACCAGTCCATTTTAGCCCAATAATGCCTAAGATATCGATCTTTATGAGTTCCATTTCATTTTTGATGATTTCCAATTTTCCTGGTTTCATACTTCGTATATTCCAAGTTCCGATTATTAATGGATATTTGCAGTTGTTTCTTCTCATTTCAAGTAGTGCCACATCAGCAAATGAAGGCCCCGAAAGCTCGACTCCATCCATGTCATTAAGGTCAACTTTACTTTGAGAAGGCAGCTCTTCCCCAGTTGTCTTTTGAGAGCCTTCCAACCAGAGGGGCTCATCTTCTGGCACTATATCAGACAGTCTTCCACTGCTATTCATAAGATTTTCACTGACTAATTATTTTCAGAAGTAGACCACCAGGTTCTTCTTCATAGTCTGTCTTAGTCTGGAAGCTCAGCTGAAACCTGTTCACTATGGGTGACTCTGCTGGTATTTGAATACCTGTGGTATAGCTCCCAGCATCACAGCAATACACAAGCCCCCACAATACAACAGACAGATGCATGGGGGTCAAAAATATATAGTATATTATAAAAGAGGAGAAGTGGAATAATGATTAGTAAGATGTCATAAAAGAACAACATTTGAATAGACTACATTTAGATATTTTCTTTATGTATATTCTTGCTATTTCAATTCATCTGAAATTGAGAGGTAGTAGCTATTATTTTTGGCCATATAAAATATTGCGGAGTAAGATTTTCTGTACATCTTTCTTTTTTTCTCAGAAAGTTCAGCCTTATTATTAATTCGACTATGAAATCACGTTAAAGACTATGTAAGTTTAGGCTTTTTAATCTCTTTGATCTATTTTAAAAATGTGAGAAGTTTAAACATCATTTTATATCATTTACAGATATACTCAAAGTAGCTTCTCATCCAATTACCATAATAACTTTCACTAATATTCACTTATGGATCTTTAGGGAAAGCTAATGTCAGTATCATTGGTTAACTATCACATATGATTTTTCTTTGGACAAACTCCAAGTCGCATAACTTGTTCTTCAGAGAGACTATTCGTTACTGCAAATTTCATTATTTTAATGTTGTCAAAGCCAATAGAATATGCTAGTAGTGGTTTTATTGCTTTAGGTGTTGAAACTGTGATTCTCAATACTGCAGATGCACTTAGCACAGGCGGAAGAGGGAGATAGTTTTGTTAGCTACAAATTCTTAATTCCTTGGGATAGATCTATGAACAGACTTCAATTGTGTTCATAATCCTTGAAGTTGCAAGTGACTTTTCTATTGTGTTTGAGTGACAGTGCTCTGAAAAGACAAGTTACTTGTGTTTTTAGGTGAAGTTTAACATGTTCTAGTTAATCAGTCCTAAATCTGGTTGATGTTATCTAAATACAAGATGTATAAAAATTTTCTTTCTAGAGAAAGATTTAACTCTGTTTCTAAGATGAGATAGATGGATTAGTCAAGTACCTCATTTATCTAAATTACTCTGGCAGCTTTTTTTTTTTTCTTTTTTTCAAGAAAAGAATATTTTAACTGCACTATGGCTTGTGATTTCAAACTGTCTCTAACTGATTGGATGCCTAAGGACTATGATAATTATTAAACTGATGACTTTCTAACTATACCAATTGTCAAAGGTCATCTATATGCCTGTGGAAGGGAAGGGAAGAGAAAAAACATATCACTAAAGTGAAAGCAAATAATACGTGCAGTTATGCTACACCTCCAAGAGAATAATCCATATTTAACATCAATGTGGTGGACTCCTGCACTAAAGTTGGAGTCTTGTCTACCATGATTTGCAAACCTACCAACACAGGTGACGTACAGAGTTAAAGAGACAAATGGGAGGAAGAACAGAGAAACAGGCATGCTTTAAACTAACTGCAGCATAGCTGTAAACAATACAATGTAACTATGATTTCCCAGTAGATGACAGTAGTAGGTAGGCTAACCAGTACCAAGAAGTCAGAATTAGTAGAAGGAATATCTGAGTCTGTATATCTCTACTAATTCGGAAATGGACCTTTCAAAAGATGCAAGAGTGTTTCTGTAGAGATTTCCAGAAATTGCATCTCTACTGCTCATAAATGTCGTTTTTAATAATTTCAGAAAACCAAACTCAGAAACAACATTTAGCCCATCCAGTATACCTGAGTTACGTTGACCTTACACGAAGATTTGAATGTTTTTGTCAGTTGTTGTTAGGTGCTGTTGAGTCGGTTCCATATCATAGCGACACCACGTACAACAGAATGAAACACTGCCCAATCTTGCATCTTCCTCGTGATCGTCATTACCCTTGAGCCCATTGTTGCAGCCACTGTGTCAATCCATCTCACTGAGGGTCTTCTTTTTCATTGACCCTCCGCTTTACTAAGCATGATGTCATTCTCCAGGGACTGATCACTCCTAAGTGTGTGTGAGAGAAAGTCTCTTCATCCTCCCTTCTAAGGAGCTTTGTAGACATATTTCTTCCAAGACAGATTTATTCATTTTTCTGGCAGTCCATGGTATATTCAAGTATTCTTTGCCAACACCACAATTCAAAAGTGTCAGTTTTTCAATCTTTCTTATTCATTGTCCAGCTTTCGCATTGAAAGTGATTGAAAATGCCATGGCTTGGGTCAGGTGCACCTTGGCCTTTGCTCGATATCTTTGTTTTTTAGCAGTAGATTTGCCCAATGCAATGTTTTGTTTGATTTCTTGACTGCTGCTTCCATGAGCGTTGATTGTGGATCCAAGTAAAATGAAATCCTTGACAACTTAAATCTTCTCTCAATTTATCATGATGCTGCTTATTGGTTCAGTTGTGAGGATTTTTATTTTACGTTGAGGTGTAATCCATACTGAAGGCTATAGTCTCTGATCTTCATCAGTAAGTGCTTCAAGTCCTCTTCATTTTCAGCAAGCAAGGTTATGTCATCTGCATATCACAGGTTGTTACTGAGTCTACCTCCAATCCTGAAGCCCCATTCTTCTTCATATAGTCCAGCTTCTTGGATTATTTGCTTAGCATACAAATTGAAGAAATATGGTGAAAGGATACAACCCTGACACAAACCTTTCCTGACTTAAAACTACACAGTATCCTCCTGTTCTGTTTGAACGACCGTCTCTTGATCTATGTACAGGTTCCTCATGAGCACAGTTACGTGTTCTGGACTTCCAGTTCTTCACAATGTTATTCATAATTTGTTATGATCCACACAGACCTTTGCATAGTCAATAAGCCACAGATAAACATCTTTTTGGTATTCTTTGCTTTCAGCCATGACCCATCTGACATCAGCAATGATATCCCTCATTCCACACCCTCTTCTGAATCCAGCTTCTGGCAGCTCCCTGTTAACGTACTGCTGCAAGTACTTTTGAATTTTCTTCAGCAAAATTTTACTTGTGGATGGCATTAATGATATTGTTGGGTAATTTTCACTTTGGATTGGATCACCTTCCTTCGGGATAGGTATAAATATGGATCTCTTCCAGGCGGTTGGCCGTGTAGCTGTCTTCCAAATTTCTTGGCATAGAGTGAGCACTTAGAGCATTGCATCCATTTGTTGGAACATCTCAATTCCTGGATCCTTATTTTTTGTCAATGCCTCCAGTGCAGCTTGGACTTCTTCCTTCTGTACCATTAGTTCTTGATCATATACTACTTCCTGAAATGATTGAAGGTCAACAAATTCTTTTCAGTACAGTGACTCTGTGTATTTCTTCCATCTTCTTTTGATGCTTCCTCTGTAATTCAGCACTTTGCTCATAGAATTTTTCAATATTGTAATTCAAGGTTTGAAGTTTTTCTTCAGTTCTTTTAGCTTGAGAAATGCCTAGCATGTTCTTCCCTTTTGGTGCCCTATCTCCTGGTCTTTTCACATTTTGTTATAATACTTTGTCTTCTCGAGCTGCTTTTTGAAATCTTCTGTTCAGTTCTTTTACTTCATAATTTCTTCCTTCTCCTCGAAGTTCAAGAGCAAGTTTCAGAGCCTCTTCTGACACCCATTTTGGTCTTTCCTTTCTTCCCTTTTTAATGACTTCTTGCTCTGTTCATAAATGATGGCCTTAAAGTCATTCTACAGCTCATGTGGTCTTGGTCATTAGTGTTCAATGCATCATATCTATTCTTGAGATGGTCTCTAAATTAAGGTGGGATGTACACAACGTTGTACTTTGGCTATTGTGTGCTTTTTTTTTTTTTTTTAGTTTCAGAACTTTATTACTGTGCTTTAAGTGAAAATTTACAAATCAAGGCAGTATCTCATACAAAAATTTATATACACCTTGTTATGTACTCCTAGTTGCTTTCCCCCTAATGAGACAGCACACTCCTGTTCTCCACCCTGTATTCCCTGTGTCCATTCAGCCAGCTCCTGTCCCCCTCTGCCTTCTCATCTCCCCTCCAGACAGAAGCTGCCCACAGAGTCTCATGTGTTTACTCAAGCTAAGAGGCTCACTCCTCACCAGTATCATTTTCTGTCTTATAGTCCAGTCCAATCCCTGTCTGAAGAGTTGGCTTCAGGAATGGTTTCAGTCTTGGGTTAACAGAAGGTTTGGGGACCATGACCTCTGGGGTCCTTCAGGTCTCAGACAGACCACTAAGTCTGGTCTTTTTACGAGAATTTGAGGTCTGCATTCCACTGTTCTAATGCTCCATCAGGGATTCTCTGTTGTGTTTCCCGTCAGGGCCGGCATCGTTGATAGCCAGGCACCATCTAGTTCTCCGGGTCTCAAGCTGATGTCTCTGATTTATGTGGCACTTTCTATCTCTTGAGCTTATATTAACCTTGTGTCTTTGGGGTTCTTCATTCTCCTTTGCTCCAGGTGAGTTGAGACCAATTGATGTTTCTTAGATGGCTGCTTGCTAGCATTTAAGAACCCAGGAGCCACTGACCAAAGTGGGATGGAGAATAGTTCTTAATAATTTTTGTTATGCCAGTTGACCTAGATATCCCCTGAAATCATGGTCCCTAGACCCCCAACCCCGCTACTCTGCCCTTCGAAGCATTCAGTTGTATTCAGGAAACTTCTTTCCTTTTGGTTTAGTCAAGTTGTGCACAACACACCTGTATTGTGTGTTGTCTTTCCATTTACCTAAAATACTTCTGGTCTACTATTTAATTAGTGAATACCCCTCTCCCTCCGTCACCACTGTGTAACAATCAAGGAATATTTAAATAGTGTTTAAACTATTTCTTGAGTTTTTATAATAATGGTCTCATACAATATATGTCCTTTTGTAACTGACTAATTTCACTCAGCATAGCACCAGGTGCTCCTTGGAAACTCTATGGGGCAGTTCTACTCTGTCCTATAGGGTCGCTATGAGTCAGAATCAACTCAACGACACCGGGTTTGGTTTTGGTTTTTTGGTGCAACTGACTAATTTCACTCAGCTTGACGGCAGTGGGTTTGGGTGTTTTAATGCCTTCCAGATTCCTCCATGCTATGAACTGTTTCATGGATTCATCATTGTTCTTTATTGTTGCATAGTATCCCGTTGCGTGAATTTACCATAACTTATCTATCCATTCTTCCATTGATGGGCACCTTGGTTGCTTCCATCTTTTTGCATATTATAAACAGTGCTGCAATGAACATGGGTATGTGTATATCTGTTCATGTGAAGGCTCTTATTTCTCTGGGATGTATTCCAAGGCATGGGAGTGCTGGATCATATGGTAGTTTTATTTCTAGCTTTTTAAGGAAGCGCCAAATCGCGTTCCAAAGTGGTTGTACTTTTTTACATTCCCACCAGCAGTGTATAAGTGTTCCAGTCTCTCCAAACCTCTCCAAAATTTATTATTTTGTGGTTTTTGGATTAATGCCAGCCCTTTTTGTTGGAGTGAGATGGAATCTCATTGTAGTTTTAATTTGCATTTCTCTAATGGCTAATAATCTAAAGCATTTCCTCATGTATTTGTTAGCTGCCTGAATGTCTTCTTTGGTGAAGTGCCTATTCATATCCTTTGCCCATTTTTTAATTGGGTTGTTTGTCTTTTTGTTGTTGAGTTTTTGCAGTATTGTGTAGATTTTAGAGAGCAGATGCTGATCGGAAATGTCATAGCTAAAAATTTTTTCCCAGTCTGTAGGTAATCTTTTTACTCTTTTGGTGAAGTCTTTGGATGAGGATAAGTATTTGATTTTTAGGAACTCCTGGTTATCTAGTTTCTCTTCTGGTCTTTGTGCATTGTTAGTAATGTTTTGTATATTGTTTGTGACATGTATTAGGGTTCCTAGCATTGTCCACATTTTTTCTTCCATTTAGTTTTTATATTTAGGTCTTTGATCCGTTTTGAGTTAGTTTTTGTGCATGGTGTGAGATATGGGTCTTGTTTCATTTTTTTGCAGATGGATGTCTAGTTATGCCAGTACCATTTGTTAAAGAGGCTGTCTTATCCATATTTAAGAGACTTTGGGCCTTTGTCAAATATCAGCTGCTCATATGTGGATAGATTTATGTCTGGATTCTCAGTTCTGTTCCATTGGTCTATGTGTCTGTTGTACCAGTACCAGGCTGTTTTGACTACTGTGGCAGTATAGTTATAATAGGTTCTAAAATCAGATAGTGTGAGGCCTCCAACTTTGTTCTTTTTCAGTAATGCTTTACTTATCTGGGGACTCTTTCCTTCCATATGAAGTTGGTGGTTTGTTTCTCCATCTCATTAAAAAATGTCATTGGAATTTGAATCAGAATTGCATTGTATCTATGGATTGCTTTTGGTAGAATAGACATTTTTACAATGTTGAGTCTTCCCATCCATGAGCAAGGTATGTTTCTCCACTTACATAGGTCTTTATTGGTTTCTTCCAGTAGTGTCTTGCAGTTTTCTTTGTACAGCTCTTTTACATCTCTGGTAAGATTTATTCCTAAGTATTTTATCTTCTTGGGGGCTATTGCAATTGGTATTGATTTGGTGGTTTTGTCTTCAATGTTCTCTTTGTTGGTGTAGAGGAATCCAACTGATTTTTGTATACATATCTTGTATCCTGATACTCTGCAGAACTCTTCTATTAGTTTCAGTAGTTTTCTTGAGGATTCTTTAGGGTTTTCTCTGTGTGAGATCATGTCACCTGCAAATAGCGATAATTTTACTTCTTTACAAATCTGGATGCCCTTTATTTCTTCATCTAGCCTAATTGCTCTGGCTAGGACTTCCAGCACAATGTTGAATAAGAGTGGTGATAAAGGGCATCCTTGCCTGGTTCCCTTTCTCAAAGGGAATGATTTCAGGCTCTCTCCATTTAAGATAATGTTGGCTGTTGGCTTTGTATGAATGCCTTTTATTATGTTGAGGAATTTCCCTTCTGTTTTTACTTTGCTGAGAGTTTTTACCAAGAATGGGTGTTGGACTTTGTCAAATGCCTTTTCTGCATCAATTGATAAAATCATGTGATTCTTGTCTTTTGTTTTATATTTACGACGGATTACATTGATTGTTTTTCTAATGTTGAACCATCCCTGTGTACCTGGAATGCATCCCACTTGGTCATGGTGAATTATTTTTTTGCTGTGTTGTTAAATTCTGTTGGTTAGAAATTTTTTTGAAGATTTTTGGATCTAAGTTCATGAGGTACATAGGTCTGTAATTTTTTTTTTTTTTTTTGTGGTGTCTTTGCCTGGTTTTGGTATCAGGGTATGCTGGCTTCATAGATTGAGTTGAGGAGTATTCCATACTTTTCTGTGCTCTGGAACACCTTTAGTAGTATTGGTGTTAACTCTTCTCTGAAAGTTTGGTAGAGTTCTCCAGTGAAGCTGTCCGGGCCAGGGCTTTTTTTTTTTTTTTTTTTTTGGAGCTTTTTAGTTATCTTTTCAATCTCTTCTTTTGTTATGGGTTTATTTAGTTGTTCTACCTTTGTTTGTGTTCGTTTAGGTAGGTAGTGTGTTTCTAGAAATTCATTCAGCTTTTCTTCCAGGTTTTTAAATTTGTTAGAGGACAATTTTTAATAGTAATCTGATATGATTCTTTTAATTTCAGTTGGGTCTTTTGTGATATTGCCCATCTCATTTCCTATTCAGGTTATTTGCTTCCTCTCCTTTTTTTCTTCTGTCAGTTTGGTCAAAGGTTTATCAATTTTGTTAATTTTTTCAAAGAGCCAGCTTTTGGTCTTGTTAACTCTTTCAATTGTGTTTCTGTTCTCTATTTCATTTAATTCTGTTCTAATTTTCATTATTTGTTTTCTTCCAGTACCTGGGGGCTGTTATGTTGTTCTCTTTCTATTTGTTCAAGTTGTAGGGATAACGCTTTGATTTTGGACCTTTTTTCTTTTTGTATGTGTGCATTTATTAGTATAAATTGACCTGTGAGCGCTGCTTTAGCTGTGTATCAAAGGTTCTGATAGGAAGTATGTTCATTCTCATTGGATTCTATGAATTTCTTTATTCTGTCCTTAATTTCTTCTGTAACCCAGTCATTTTTGAGCAAGGTGTTCAGTTTTGATTTCTTTTCCCTGCTTTTTCTGTTATTGATTTCTGCTTTTACTGCTTTATGGTCAGAGAATATGCTTTGTGATATTTCCATGTTGTGGATTCTCTCAAGGCTTGCTTTGTTACCTAATATGTGGTCTATTCTAGAGAATGTTCCATGTGCACTAGAAAAAAAGTATACTTGGCTGCTTTAGGGTGGAGCGTTCTGTATATTTTTATGAAATCAAGTTGATTGATTGGGGCATTAAAATTTTCCATGTCTTCGTTGAGCTTGTTTCTGGATGTTCCATTCTTCACTAAAGTGGTATGTGAAGTCTCTTACTATTAATGTGGAACTACCTACGTCAGTTTTCAATGCTGTTAGAGTTTGTTTTGTGTATCTTGAAGCCCTGTCATTGGGTGTGTAAATATTTAATATGGTTATATCCTCCTGATATATTGTCCTTTTAATCATTACATAGTGTCTGTCCTCATCCTTTGTGGTGGATTTTATTTTAAAGCCTGTTTTGTCAGAAATTAATATTGCTATTCCTGCTCTTTTTTGATTATTGTGTGCTTGATATATTTTTTTTCCAGCCTTTGATCTTTAGTTTGTTTGTGTCTTTAAGTCCAAGGTATGTCTCTTGTAGGTAGCACATAGACCGATCATGTTTTTCTTTTTTTCCAGTCTGCCATTCTCTGTCTCTTTATTGGTGCATTTAGTCCATTTATATTTAGCATAATTATGGATAGGTATGAGTTTAATGCTGCCATTTTGATGTCTTTTTTTGTGTGTTGTTAACAGTTTCTTTTTTCCATTTAATTTTTCGTGCTGTTTTTCTTTATATATTGCCTTTTTCTCTTTTTTGTTGTTGTTGATTTTGTTTTTGCTGAGTCTTTATGTTTGTATTATATTTTATCTTGTGTAGGATTGTTAGTCTTCTTCGTGGTTACCTTAATATTTACCCCTATTTTTCTAAGTTTAAACCAAGCTTTACACTTAGAAGTCACCTTGACTTCTTTTCCATATAAAAGATCTGCGACTACATTTTTTTAGTCCTTCTTTATTGATTTAACATCATCTTTTACATTATGACATCGCTGTTTCCCAGTTTTGAGTGTTACTGATTTATTTTTGTGATTTTCCTATCAGTGTTGATATCTGTTTGCTCTGTCCTGTGTTCTAGTCTAAGATTGATATCTGATGTTATTGATTTTCTAACCTGAGGACTCCCTTTAGTATATCTTATAGTTTTGATTTTTGCAAAATCCCTAGACTTCTGTTTATCTGGAAATGTCCTAATTTCACCTTCATATTCGAGAGACAGTTTTGCTGGATATGTGATTCTTGGCTGGCAATTTTTTTCCTTCAATGATTTATATATGTCATGCCATTGCCTTCTTACCTGCATGGTTTCTGCTGCATAGTCCAAGCTTATTCTTATTGACTATTGTGGGTAACTGTTTATCTCTAGCTGCTTTTAAAATTCTATCTTTTATCTTTGCGTTTTGGAAAGTTTGATTATAATATGTCTTGGCGACTTTCTTTTAAGATCTATCTTATGTGGTATTTGATGAGCCTCTTGGATAGATATCTTTTCATCTTTCTTGATATCAGGGAAGATTTCCTGCCAACAAATCTTCAGCAATTTTGTCTGTATTTTCTGTTCTCCCTTACTGTTCTGGTACTCCAATCACTTCTAGGTTATTTCTCTTGATAGAGTCCCACATGATTCTTAAGGTTTCTACATTTTTTTTATTCTTTTATCTGATTTTTCTTCAAATATATTGTTTCCAAGTGTTTTATCTTCAATCTTGCTAATTCAGACTTCCATTTCCTTAATTCTCCTCCTCTGACTTTCTACTGAGGTGTGTAATTCTGAAATCTTATTGTTAATCTTCTGAATTTCTGATTGCTCTCTCTATGGATTCTTGCACCCTATTGACTTTTTCATTATGCTCTTGAATAACCTTCTTAATTTCCTCCACTGCTTTATCTGTGTGTTCCTTGGATTGTTCTGCCTTTTGCCAGATCTCATTCCTGATCTCTTGAAGAGTTCTGCATATTAATCTTTTGTATTCTGCCTCTGGTAATTCCAGTAAGATATTTTGATTTAGAAAATCCTTGATTCTTTGTTTTGAGAGATTGTTGAAGTGATCATGCTCTACTTTTTTATGTGATTTGATATTGACCATTGTCTCTGAGCCATCTATAAGTTATTATATTATTTTATATTTTCTTACTGTATCCTAGCTTCTTGCTTTGTTCTGCTTTGATATGCCCAAATGCTTGAGAGAGCTAGCTTGATTATTTGTGCCTTTTGAAGCTCTAACATCCTGTCACCAGAAGGCTAGAACTGCTACCAGGTATATGAACCTAGGAGTCTATTAACTTTTCTGGTATGGATTCAGCTTAAGTGCCCAGGTAGTCGGTCACCAAGTGTGTGGCATAGGCTCTGTCCTACAGTTTTAGGGGGACTGGGTCTTTGGTGTAGGCACAGGAATCTGATTGCAGCAGGCAGTCACACTCAGAGCAAGGCAGGGGGCTGACAACCATGCCCTGAGTGTCTGTGAGGAAAGCACATCCCTGTTCCCTAGAGCACACAGGTTGGCGGATTATGCAGCCAGACCATGGGGACCCAATGCTTTTGGTTGTAAGGACTGAGAGGCACCACTTATCCTTGGACATCTGTCATGGGTGGCTAGGTGGTGTAGGTGGAGCCACCAATCCTCAGGCCCCTGATATGGGTAGGCAAGGACCCTGTTTAATAGGCAGACCTGTGTCAAACATCAAAAACCCACCTCTTCACTGCACAGCTGAAACAGTTAAAGTCAGATCTTAGGTACATATACCATTGCAGTCTGCCAACAAGGGAGTAGCCCCCTGAAATGGGCCCACATAGGTCCATGTAGGGGTGGAAGTCATTCAAAGTCAGTGAACCCTTTGTGCCTGGACAGGAGCCGCATCTGCCCTGAGTTCCTAACTTAGGGGAGCTGGCAGATTATCTTTTCTCCCAATTGTTAATTTATTCCTTCTCCAAGGCCAGGATAATGGCTCAGGATGCACAGCAGGACCTATCTCAGGCCCAGGGAAGTAAACCCCCACTGAAGTCAGCTTGGAGGCTGGGGTGAGATAAAATAGACACAAGTGCTTAGCTTTTGCAGAGAGCACTGTTCTCTGATTCTGGAGGCATGAATAGACTGTGCAGCTTGCTGTCTCTTCCTGAGGAACTTGCATCTTGGATGCTGCCAGCCCCACCACAGTCATGCCAGAGGATGGTGCTTGAGGGGCTCTGGTTTCCGCCGAGTCAGGTCCAGCAACCCTCACTGCTTCTGAACCTTCTCTCCCTCTCCCTGCTGCTCCATACAATTTCCTAATTTTGCCTTTGATGTTCAGAGCTCCTAGCTTGTCATGTATATAATCCTTTCACTTGTTTTTTTGAATCTTTGTTGTAAGATTCATCTGACTACTCCGCCATCTTGGCCCCGCCTCCTCATGGACTTGTTTTAATTTTCTTCAGCTACAGCTGGTGGTCTGTTCCACAGCTGGGCCTTAGCTTTGTTCTGACTGATGATCCTAAGCTTTTCCATCATGTCTTCCCACAGATGTAGTCAATTTGATCCCTGTGTATCCCATCTGGTGAGGTCTGTGTGCATAGTTAGCATTTATGTTATTGAGAAAAGGTATTTGCAATGAAGAAGTCATTGGTTTTGCAAAATTCTGTCATAACATCTCTGGCATCATTTCTATCACCAAGGCCATAATTTCCAGCCACTGATCTTTCTTCTTTGTTTGCAGCTTTCACATTCCAATCACCAGTAATTATCAATGCATCTTGATTGCATGTTTGATCAATTTCAGACTGCAGAAGTTGGTAAAACTCTTCAATTTCATCACCTTAGGCTTTAATGGTTGGTGCATAAATTTAAATAGTTGTATTAACTGGACTTCCTGTAGTCATATGGATATTACCCTATCACTGACAATGTTGTGCTTCAGGATAGAACTTGCATTGTTCTTTTTGATGATGAATGCAATGCCATTCCTCTTCAGTTTGTTGTTCCTGGCATAGTAGCACATATGATTGTCTGATTCAAAATGACCAATACTAGTCTATTTCACCTTACGATGCCTAGGATATTGACGTTTATGTGTTTCACTTTTTATGATTTCCAATTTTTCTAGATTATACTTCATACACTCCATGTTCTGATTATTAACGGATGTCTGCAGCTGTTTCTTCTCATTTTGAGTTGAGCCACATCAGCAAATGAAGGTCTGAAAGCTTGACTCCATCCACATCATTGAGAGCAACTTTACTTTGAGCAGGTAGCTCTTCCCTAGTCATCTTTTGAGTACCTTCCAACCCAAGGGGCTCGTCTTCTGGCACTATATCAGATGATGTTCTGCTGTTATTGATAAGGTTTTCACTGGCTAATTTTTTTCAGAAGTAGAATGCCAGGTCTTTCTTTCTAGTTTGTCTTAGTCTGGAAGCTCAGTTGAAACCTGTCAGCCATGAGTGACTTTACAGGTATTTGAATAGTTTCTTTAAATAATGACTATAAGCTAAAAAGTGACATTTCCACACAATGGCATAAAAATTAAGTCTTAGATACTTTTTTGCATGTAGACAATTATCATCAGCAATGAAATCTTGAAATATATGGAAAAACCTATATGGCTTGATTACAATATTACAGTGGTTTGATGGCTGAATGGAAACTTTCTGAAGAGAAAGCTAACCCAAATTGTAGCAGCTTTATGATTAAGCCTCAATGTATGGATAGACTATAATAAAAAACAGCATACAGCATATAATATTCAGTTTAAATGTATAATTAAAGCATAAAAAATAACCTTGTACCATATTCAATATTTTTTTTTTCCTATCAAAATGTGTGGTGCATTTCTTTACTGGAACCTAACATGATCAGTGTTCTTCTGTACTACCAATTATAATATAATAAGTTCACTATTCCAGACAAGAAGATTTGTGTGTTATTTGAGGATAGTGAAGCTGATCATCTTTACAATGATTCAATAGGCTGTGGTATTTGAAATACACCAACTTTACAGTCTTTGAATGGCTTTTTCATAAACTTCCTTCACTTTCTTTAACCATTCATTTTTATGATGTTCTGTCAGGCAAACTGCAGATATGTCTTTGTGTGTAATGTTATAGAAAAGTTGCTATAAAAAGCACTTCACTGTTAAAAAATTTTAGTGTTGTGACACAATCTGACAACAGCCATTGGTTCTGGAACTGAAGCAAGCACCTTCCCCATTCATGACATGATGACGGGAATAAAAACAAAGTCGTGTGAGGGAAAGAAACTGTGGTAGATCTAATGTGAGGTTCTAGGATTTGATCAGGTCTGCATCTCCCAGATATTTTGAAAGATTTTTTTTTTCATATTAGCATTGATTCATTATGGCTCCATGTAAATGACAACATAACACATTCATAAATTCTATTCCTTAGTTTAGACTTAAACTATGTTAACAAATTTATTACAGACTGCATTTGTTTAACTTAAAAGAGTATTATGTTTAGCACAGAACTAAGCTTAAAAATATCAATCATGATAGAATTTTTAATAATAGTAGCACTGGCAACAATGAAAACAGCCTTCCCTACCTGCAGCCCAACATCCAGCATTATTTTCCTGGTGGTGTGGTGGTTTAGAGCTTGGCTGCTTACCAAAAGGTTGACAGTTCAAATCCATGAGCAGCTCCTTGGAAGCCCTATGGGTCAGTTCTACTCTGACCTTTAGGGTCACTATGAGTTGGAATTGACTGGACAGTAATGGGTTTGTTTTTTGATATGCAATTATAAGAGGTAGTAGCATTGTTGACTCCTCAATCAAATATGATACTTCATATGAAGATTTAGGTATGTTGGTGAAGATAGACATTGTTGCAGGGAGAATTCACCATTAGAACCTATTTTACGGTAAATGATCTTATTGAAGCTTTCAGAAGATGGGGCTGAATGCTTCTCTTAGAAAATAGATGCATATCTAGATGCAGAAGGTAACTCCTCTTCAAAACTAGATTTCCTTTCCTGTAGACATACATATGAATTACTTTAAAATAGAATAATAATAACTCAAAATCAAATATAGGAATATAAGAAAGTAATTTAAGTGGGGTAATGATATCCATATGCTTTCTGTAAATATGATTTTATTCATATACTGGTAGTCCCCAACTTACGACATTTTTGAGTTATGATAAATCATGCTTATGACTATCTGGTTTCATTGCTTTAAGGCTGAATTGGTTTATATAATGTGCACATAGCTGGAGAAGAAGGAAGCACCTATGTTGAAGCCGCCAAAATATTCAAGGATGAGCTGGGCAAGATAATACAAGGTGAAGAATATCTGCTAGAGGAAATTTTCAACATGGATAAAGCAGGGTTTTTTTTTGGAAAGGGATGGCAGAATAGGCCTGCTTTCAAAAGAGGAGAAGTCGATGCCTGTTGCTTGGAGGAAATGTTCCTGTATTTAAGTTAAACCCTTTTTTTGTTTACTGTTCTGAAAACCCCCAAGCATTCAAAAACTCTGAAAAAATAAGCTGTTAGTCTACTACAGAAATAAATACAAGGCCTGGATGACAATTGTGTTATTCCAAGCCTGGTTTTTAAATTGTGTGTGCCTACTGCTTTGAAAAAAGCATTTCTTTCAAGATTCTGCTGCCACCTGATAATGCCCCAGGACTTCCTCCTCACACAGATGATATAAGTGCAATCACCACTATGGGTTACATTTGAGGTACTGTAACATTATTTGATTTCTGGAAAAATTATAATACTCCAGTGTATCTGGAGCTGCATCTTCCTGGAAGTTATGGGAAAATGCATGCAGTGTGTATGGAAAAATTGCTGAGTTATGTGAACATGCTGTAAGCATATGATCAGGATACTATGATGAAAAAAATTGGTGGAAAAGTTGTCCACATGGCAAGAACATTGAATTTAAAACTTGATATCACCGATGTGGAACAGCTCACAGATCATGAAGAAGGGGAACTGACAGATCAAGACTTAATGGATTTTGCAGAGGAAAGAAATGCTGAAGAAGAAAGAAATAATGAGGAAGAGGAAGCAGAAAAGCTGTCAAAAAATTTTACAGTGAAAGGATTAGCTGAAGTTTTTTTTTTTTTCTTTTAAACTAAATGAGGGATTTCAGTTGCTTGAAAACATGGACCTAAATGCTGATTGCTTTGCTAAAGTAGGCAGATTCGGGAAGCAGTGAGATGTTACTGTGAAATATATGAAGAAAAAGACCAAACAGACAATTCTCATTAGTTTTCTGACTAGAAACGCTATGTTGATTCCCAGGGATAACCCAGATGATCCAGAACCTTCCACAAGTGGAGTTATTTCCACAACTGACAAAATGTCAACATTGTCCAACTCTTCTTCATTATTGGAGTAAATTTTTGTGATTTGTGTATTTTTTTATGTATGATTGTTTATATGCATTAAATGTGTATCTGTAAGTTCATATGTAATGTTTCCAACCCCCAAAGACAAATAAAGGTTAGATGTATAAAGATACTGATAATAAAAGGTAATAATAATGAAAACAAACAAAAAAAAAATGAGGTATTCAACTTATGTCAGAACTGACTTATGAGGGAGTTATTGGAATTGAACCTCATTGTAAGTTGGGAACTACCTATATAAAAGAAAATATATCTCAGAAACTGAAATGACAGAATAAAATAACATAATAATCTTAATAAATTGATTATATCTATGTGCATTGTTGACCAATAAATTATTTGTTGAACTATACAAATACTTTTTACAGTATGTTTGTTTTTCATTTAACAGGAGAACAAACTATATTCAAAACTCTAAGTATATCACTGGGAATATGGCTGAAGAAATCTGTGTCTTGTCTTCTTGGACTTGGAGTCTGGTAAAGGTAGGAGACAGATATTTTTAAAAGCATACAAATAGTATTTAACTAACTGCTAGTTTTATAAATGCTATGAAATAACAGTATAGGATGTTATAGAATCTATCAATGGGGGCTTTTACAGTTTTTTTTAAATTGTTCAAAGTTTAAAGCAAATTATTGCATTAAAAAAAATAATTTTCCATTTGCATGTTGTACAGGGGTGCTATATATTTCCCCAAACAGTTTTGAGTTTCTGAATTACTCAATTTTGTGTGTATTGGCCATCTACTTTTGCAATCATCTTACTATTGCACAGACTAGTTGATAAGTTTGCTGTTTGATATATAGACAAGTATGATCAGCATTTTAAAAACATTCTTAAATTATCTTATTTAAAACACAAGCCAACTTTTTTTTTTAATTTATTGGGGGGGTGGGTTTACAGCTTTGCAGTAAACTCATAAAAAAGACAGTTTATAATTAAATGCTGACACAATGAATGCTATAAAAGCTATGAACAGCCTTGCTATAAAAATGCTTATGATTGCATTAACTTCCTTTGCAGAGCTTGTGCTACAGAACTGCTGCAGTAAGAGCAGTTGTGATTGCTGATAACAGTGTGCCTTACATAGGATTCTTATCTGCTCATCAGATGCTATTTTTACATTATTGCCGAAACTTTTTCCTCCCATACTTAAAGTGGCATTTGCTTTATATTGTCATTCTGGGAAGATAACTTGTAATGAGCAATCTCAATTAAGCTGAACTTCAACATGTCCAACTTTTCAATAAAGTAATAAATTAGATTTGACGACAATTGACTTTGACATGTGCCGTCACACCCTATCAAGTCAAAGGCATTTTACAACACTTCTAATCCACTTGGAGTTTGGGAGGAAAACTTACCAATAATTTTTCAGGAAATTCGAGAATGGTTTGAAATAATGCAGTTAGTTAATGTTTCTTTTGCTAAAAGGTGCTCCATGATCTCTATAACCTGATGAGAAAATAACAGACATGCGCTTAAGAGGTCTTGAGGGGGTCTACGGGACTCCAATGTGGGAAAAGAAGAAATAGTAAAAGTTCATGGCCTAGATAGAATTGATAAAATGTAGCCTGGATTTCTGGAAGTTAAATAATTTGTATCTACAAAAAATATTAGCAGTATATGTCTTGCTAACTTAATCACTCAGTTGTAAAGTTAATTTACTATAATGGCAGTGTTTATTGACAGGCTGATTTTAATGCACTGTTTCTATGATACAGACTTAATTCATTTTAGTCAATGATTTTCTAATATCCTTCTTATCTTTTTTTTTCCAGAACATAATATCGTCATTGTCATTGAGTTCTCAACAAACCAATTGTAAGGAGGTTATATATATACGGAGAAATAATATGATGTTATATATTAGTTCTAAGGTATTCAGACTTGGAGATAGCAACTATGGTGGGTAGAGAAGAGAGGAGTGAGTCTGAAAAAAAGGGTGTTAATTTAAATTCTATGCATGAAAACTGTGTATGCAACCAGGCATTTACACGAGGAAAAATACAAGACACACACACGCACAAAAAACAAGAGAATCCTCTTCTAAAAACCTAAGGGAAGAATTAGAGCAGTTAGTGTTAGTGCTGATACCTAAGATTAATCAAAACCAAACCCAGTGCCATAGAGTCATTCCGACTCATAGTGACCCTAAGGACAGTGTAAAACTGCCCTATAGGGTTTCCAAGGCTGTAAATCTTTCAGGAAGCAGACTGCCACATCTTTTTCCTGCCATGTCTTGATTAAAGTCCTCTAATTCTGGCATTGCGTGGGGTCTTCATGAGTCAAAATTGACCCCACAGCAGCTGATAATTCTGGTACTTAGGTACTCCCAGTATAACATGTGGCCTTCCATCTGCCCATCCTAATGCAAAACCATCCGTCTACTTACCCAGAGGTCTCTATCAACCTTGCTGTTCTGTCATTTTAAATTATGAATGGATAGCCAAAATCATCAGAATCTTGAGAAATATATGACAGAAAAAAATTAGACTATCATGAAGGAAACATGACGCTAGATAAAACTGAGATAATTGAAGGGTTTTAAACACACACACACACATGCTCACATATGCATATTCATATAGTCACTCAAATACACACATCCTCTGGGAGTCTCTGAGATATTTGATGAGATGATGCATCTAAAAAAAAAAAGAAAATATGATGCTGTGAAAAACAAACAGGGAAAAGAACATTTGGATATATATATATGTATGGCAGTGAGGTTTAGAGGTGAGGATATACATATATATATATATATACACATACATACAGAGAGAGAGGCAGAAAGCACCCTGGTGGTCCAATGGTTAAAGCACTGGGCTGCTAACTGAAAGGTCGGTGATTGAACCCCCAAACAGCTCTGGGGGATAAAAGACCTGGTGATCTGCTGCTGTAAGATGACAGCCTAGGAAACCCTATGAGGCAGTCCTACTCTGATCTATAACGTCCCTATGATTTGGAATCAGCTCAACGGCACATAATAGCCACAATGTATATATTGTTTTGAAAATTATATAAGTAGTAATTTACGTAAAAAACTTATACACATATAATTTTTAAAGGGAAAACTCATTGAAATGTAATTCCAAGATTATAGATTATAAATAAAAAGTGACAGAAAATATGAGGGAAATTATTTAGAGGACAATTTTTTACAACAACCAATCTCAGAATAATTCAATAAATATTTAAATTTTTTTTTGTGAAAATAATCTATTTCTTAGATGCTGGCAGAGAAACAATGGAAAAACAAATGACTTTTAAAATTTTTTTGACATTTCATCTACCAGGTCAGATTCTATTATTGATGATTTCTCAGCACTGTATATCCTTTTGGTGAAGCCTGACACAGATATATCTAATTGCATGCTAATAAAGTATTACAAAAAAAAAAAAAAAACTCATCATTTTAAATTATTTTGTTCATTATACACTCAGAAAGTTATGTAAAGACATTAAAATTTTATTCATCAAAATAATACAAATAGGTTTCTTAATTCTTCCTCTTGAGTAGAAGGGGAAGCCGTCTAGATCATGAGTCAGCATAATGTATCTGTAGATCAAATTCAGCCCACATCCTGTTTTTGTAAAAAACATTTCATTACAACACAGCACATCCATTTGTGTATATATATATAATCTATGGCTGTTTTTGTGCTACAAAGGCAGAGTTGAGCAGCTGCAACAGAGATTGTATAGCCTGCAAAGTTTAAAATACTTACTATCTGGTACTATACAGAGAAAAGTTACCAACCCCTGATCTAGAGGAGTAGTTCTCAAAGTATTCACAGACCAGCAACATCAGCCTTACCCGGTAACTTCTTGGAGATGCAAATTTTTGGACCTCACCTCAGAACTACTGAATCAGAATTTCGGGGGTGGGGCCAAGCAATTCGATTTATCTAGTCCTTCAATTGATTCTGAAGCATATTCAAGTTTGAGAACCACTATTTATAGCAGGGATCAGGCTAGACTTGGCCCATTTCCTATTACAGACAGCCCCAGGGTTACGAACGTCCAACTTCTATACAACGTATAGTTATGAATCAACCCCAGCAAAGCCTATTTTATTAAAAATTTGAGGTAAATACAATGGTTCATAATAACAAACACTACTTTGTGACACACATCAAAACATTATTATTACTGTATTTTGTTAAGATATTTTAGTGTATCTGGAAGTATTTTATTTTTTTATTCATAGAAAGGTACGCTATATACTACACATGAAGACAAACATTTGACTGATGTTAGACACAAACTGTACCTAACTGTTCTGACTTATGTAAAAATTCAACTTAAAGACAGATTTAGAAGTGGAACTCATTTGCAATCTGGGGACTGCCTGAATTCCAAGCTCTTAGTCTAAGAATGGTTTGTATGTTATTTAAATAATTGAAAAAAAAAAAAAAGAATGAGAATATTCTGTGACTCTTAAAAGTCATATAAAATTCAAATCTCAGTGTGCATAAATAAAGTTTTATTAAGACATAGCCTTTCTCATTCGTTTATGTATGGCTGCTTTCAAACTACAATAGCAGAGTTTAATGTTATAGTTAGTGACCATCTAGTTGATTCCAGCTCAGTAGGTGACCCCACGTGTGTAAGTAGAACTGCTCTGTAGGGTTTTCAAGGCTGTGATCTTTCAGAGGCAGATCTCCAGGCTTGTCTTCTGAAGCACCTCTGCGTGGGTTTGAACTGTCAACCTTTTGGCTAGTAGTTGAGCACTTATTCATTTGCACCACTCAAGGATACTTACGGCAGATTTGAGTAGTTGCCACAAAACCATATGGCTCCCAAAGCCTAATCTATTTACTCTCTAACCCTTTAAATAATACATTTACTGACCACTAGCTTAAATCATTATCAATATGTATTTTACAGTATCATTGAGTGTTAGGAACTTCAGAGATTGAGAATTTACCCATTGGGGTTAAGTACCTCCTCCAAGACACTGCCAAGTGTCAGTGTGGAGCCTAACATGCAGACACATCTGGGGAATGTCTAGCAGTCAGAACCCAAAATTCTGTATTCATTAGGGCCCTTAGTTTCCTGAGAAGAACTGGGAAGGAAAAATTAAGTGGAGAAAAAGAGTAAGTAAATAAAAAACAAATAAACAAAAAAAAAAAAAAAAAGGAGGAAAAATACAGCAACACCAGCAAGAATTAAAACCTGTCACATCTGACATGAGGTTTTAAAGAGTGGGAAGTAGTAGCATGTGCAAATGCTTGATCTTGTCTCAACTTTCTTCTCTAAATTCCTTGTTCTCTCCAGAAAGCCTGGAAATGCATGCAAAAGTGGCCAGGGGCCAGTGAAACATACATCAAGTCTTGAGATTCTATATCCTGGTGGTGTTTCCACTGTTGGAAGAGTTATGCATAAAGAATTCATAGTTTTAAAGGGCACGGATTAAACAAAGAAGAAAAGTAACTGGGAGTTAATGAAAATTGATGTAAATTTTCCCTATCCCACTGTATCTGACTAGAAAAATATTCTTGATAGCAAATCAGAGCATTTGAACTTAAATTCTTGAGAATTTTGCATGCAACCATTGCTCATCTTGCACTTGCAAGTGATGGCTGCTATGGGTGACCCAGAAATGAAACCAATCATGGCACTGTAATTTAAAACTAAAACAGCTGGCGAAAATCTTTCCTCTCAGAGCATATTGTCGTAGAAGTAAATGAAAAGTCGGAAGACTTTCCATTTGCTTCTGCAATAACATGGACTACTTGAACTGAGGAACATATTAATGTTTCCTCTGAAGCTTTCTATTATGTGTCAGGAGCCCCATTCCAGGATATCACACTGAAGGTGATAGAAAAAGACAGATGATAGAATGGAACGGTTGGTCCTAACACAAAATAATCAGGCATCTTTATACTTCCACTTTACATTATAACAGGAAACCTGATTAGATTCTGTGGTTTTACCTAAAAATAAACCTGGCTCCGGAGGAAGTTTTTGTCTTTTTGCACCAATTCTGATTATAAAAGAATTTCTTTTAAAGGCACAGCCACATCTTCACATGATACACTTCATACTTCTCATGTTAAAAGCCAGGAAGCTCCTGAAGATAGTTCTAATACATCATTTCATGCATTTTAAATATTATAGTAAGACAAACTTCTCTTGGAGGAAACATCTGCCATTTGACATTCTTGAATACTGACCTATTAACAACAACAACAACAAAAAAACTATGGGAAAATATAATTTTACTATTTATATTAGAAGACTTTGTATTTAAAATTAGAATACTGATTCTACTAAGCAGATCCTTAGAGTCACTCAAGCAGAGAATGAAATATATTCTAAAAATTCATGTAAAGAGTGAGCAGGTATTTTTATCTGCTTGTGTCCACTAAGTCATGGTCTTTTGATTAATCATACGTTTTAGCTAGCTAAAGTCAGAAAATCTACTAAAGAATGTTGTAGTTGAAAAGCTACCATAAAGAAATCGGGAGAAATAAGATTGATACACTGGGTACTGGAAATATCTCAAGAGAATGGATGATGTATATATAAAACAAAGCTGTGAATGTACTAAGCAAAAATGTGTGTGAAGCCCTTGACGATCATGGAAGGGAGAAGCCTTTCTAATTATGACTTACAATACAGAAGGCATAAAAGCAAAGACTGATATATTCGACTATGTAAAATAATAATTTGCTCTAAAAAAGCTACACTATTTTTTTATCAAAGAACTCTATGGAAAGTAAGAAAACAATGACAAATTCTAAAAAAATGTACTCAATTCATACTGCAAAGAAGTAATTTCTCTAATATATAAAAAAAAGCTCCTAGAAATTTATAACAAAAGATAACTTTCTTGCTTCCTCTAGGAAGAAAATGTAAATAGACTAACAAAATAGAAAGTGTAAAGGATATAAGCAAGCAATTCACAGAGAAGTTACAAAAAAAAAAAAAGAGATGCCCATCCTTTGGAGAAATGCAAATTGAAACCATGCTGAGATTCTACTCCCTCCTCCATCGAATTGGCAAAAATTGAAAAGTTTCGTATCACACCCTGTTGGTGAGGAAAATGGTGGTCTCACCCACCTGGGGGTACTGTAAAATTGCACAGTTGCCTAGAACAGTGGTTCTGCCCTGGGGACATTTTGACCTCCCTGGGAATACTTGGCACTACCTGGTCGTGGAACTAGATGGGGGGAGGGGCTGCTACTGTCATCTAATGGGTAGAGACCAGGGATGCTGTTTAACATTCTACGATGTACAAGACAGTCTTCCACAACAAAGAATTATCCAAAAGAACCTTTCTCTGGATGACAGTTTTATAAATATGCAGTATAGTATTCATATCGGGAATTTATTCTCCAATTGCAAATAAATGCCATTTACACAAGATTATTTAATGAAGCATGACATGCAATTGCACAAGATAAGGCAAGCAGTCATAATGGATGGCCACTAGGAGAGGCCTGGTTAAGGAGCCCTGGTGGTACAATGGTTAAACACTCAGTTGTTTACTGAAAGGTTGGTAGCTTAAACCCACACAGTGGCTCTGCAGGAGAAAAACCTGGTGATCTTCTTCCATAAAGATTACAACCTAGAAAACCCTATGGGGCAGGTCTACTGTGATTCGAAATTGACTTGATGACACCTAACAACAACAAAAAAAAAGGGGCCTGGTTAAATTATGACGCACCCATATGCAGCTGTAAAATGAATGGAGATGGTCTCTGGTCTTTATGTTCCATTAAGGACCTACCTCTAAAATATTAAGAGAAAAAAATATGAAAAAGGCGAATATTTCTAAGGAATCTAAATAAGTAGAACAACTGTAAAGAGGGAAACTGTATAGAGGAATAAGTAACTGAAGGAACATAACAGATTTTTGACTGTGTCGTCAACCTAAGCAAATGAAACCTTATGCTTTTTTACATACTGACATAACGTGCGATGGCTGTTCCATGCATCTTCTTTAGGGAACTTCTTTTGCCAGGACACCTGAGTAGGAAAACGCAGAACATTATCCTATATAATTCTAAGATATTCATATAAATGCATGGAGAAGAGGCCAACTATGAAAAACTCTAGAGGATCAGAAAAAAATTTTAAATCGCTGGATCTGTGGAAATTGGCAAAGTACAGGCAAATCTTGTAATAGTAATTATTATTTAACATTATTCACCATCAGTGAGAAAACGCAGAGAGTGATTTTCTTCACAGTTTCAACTTCCAAGATACACTGCTGTGTGGTGTTTCTTCCAAGCTTTAATAAGAAATATGATGATAAATGGCCCCGCTAACATTTTTAAGGCAGCCAAGATTAAAAGATAGAGTTCTGGTTAATAATTGTATATCAGAGGGAAAGAACCTGAACATGCAGAGAATGACAAAAGAACCACTAATGGTTTTAAAAGATACTGTCTAAGCTACGTTTTTTTTTTTTTTATCTTAGCTTCATTTTTGTCCCTTTCTCTTATTTTTTCCCCCCGCTCCCAAAACATGAGCTGTCATGTACCTATGTTTTCAGTTGCCTACTTCATCAAAGGATTTACTAAATTATCTATTTGCTTGTGGAGACAACATGTATTTATCGTAATAATTAAAACTTTACAGCCATAAAATGTCTTAAAAATGACGCATGTTAATTTTCCTGCTGTTAAGTGTTAATGTGATAAAAATAGCTTGTTTCACCACAGGTTATGGTGATGTCTAGTAATTATTTTGATTGAAAGTAATGTTATCTCGGTAATTACACATGCTCTCATGACAAGACTAAATGTATATTCACTTGTCTATTTTTTAAAGGAAAGAGTTTCTTTTTCTTTTGTCCTAGAAGAGCATGTAAATGCATATTTCCATTTATAAGATCAGCACAAAGCTGGTTCCTTCCAGGCAGAGGTTAAAGATGTCCCAAATGTCCAACTTTCCAAGCTGCTGTACCACTCCATCACCTCTGACATCAATTATTCCCACTCCCCTCAGCACTCTCCTGCCCGTCTTGGGGTTCCCTAATGCACCGCAACATCTCACAGAACTCATGAACAGTATACAAGAAATGGCTCACACAGTTGTGAAGGCTGGCAAGTCCCAAATTCATGGGTTAAGCATAGGCTTCTCCCTGGCCCTCAGCCTCTGTCCAAAGGCCCTCAGCTTTCTCGACTCCATGGACCAGGAAACCCACTGCGCTCTTTCTCCTGCAGGTCTTTCCCTCGAGTCTCTGCTGTAGGTCTCTGTTGCTGATCTTTCCTTCCTTGGTGGTGGTGGGCTTTCCTCTGTCTCATCTCTGGGGTGGCTCATTTCAAGTCCAGCAGGATGGCAAAACTGACCAATCATCTTAAAAAAAAAAAAAACATCTTAATGGGACACTATTACCCTATCACACAGTCCTGCCCAATCACATGGGTGGGAGTTACAAGACCATGGCTAGAAAGGCCTCACAAAAAGCAATCCATTACACAGAAGTGTGTGAATAATTGATTCTTTATAAATGTTACCAACAACCTCCAAAATACACTAATCTGTTATTGTGATCTGCTGTTGTCTTTGTTTGATAATCGAAGCTTACTTAAATTTGAAAACAAGCATTTTATTTCTTTAGACTCACTTGTAATTAATACTGTCTAGATGTTGTTCTTTTGTTTTGTTTTTTTAGATGTTGTTCTAAGGAGCTTTGGAGGTGCAGTGGTTGAGTGCTTGGCTGCTAGCTGAAGGGTCATCAGATTCAACCCACCAGCCACTCAGTGGGAGAAAGATGGGGCAATCTACTACCATAAAGATTACAGTCTTGGAAACCCAACGGGGCAGTTCTACTCTGTCTTACAATGTCGCTGTGAGAATCGAAGATGTTCTCTTTTATTCTGCTAATACACTTATCAGCACAACGGCTCCTTCACTGGAGAGAACAAGATGGTACCTTCAAAATGGATGGTCTGCACACATACAGAGAGTTTCGCAAAGCAACAAATCCTCATAAAGTGTTTTAAAAATTACAGTAGCGGTGTTTTTTTTTTTTTTTTTTTTTTAGTGGGAATGGAAAAAGAAGACCATATTAGTGGCAAAAGAAAAAGAATGTTTTAAAAAATTTACAAAAACCAAGATTTTCTTCTGGTCAGGAATTCTACTCCAATTTATTTAGTGTGTTAAATGTGTTATTTATTTATTTCCATCATTTTTACTGTTAGTAAAGCTACCCTACGGCCCAGATCTTCAACAGTAGAAGGCATTGTCTGTTGCTTAGGCATGGCGCCTGATCTAGAAGTGCCTTTTTAAACATCGTTAGACAGCCTCGGTTCCCTCTGCAAAGTCTACGGACTAACACCAAGGAGCTGACATTTAACTAACAAATTTTCACCAAGATGAATGATTTGAGTCAAGTGGCATAAAATGGCTTCAGTGTGCTCAGAAATGGAATCCCAGAATCAAACTATGTTGAACATCAGCCTTCTGGGTCTGCTTTATAACTGTCAAAAGCTCAAGTTTTCTTTAACTGGGGAACTTGAGCAGAATGCTCTGCATAGTACCCCCTGTAGTGTTAATTATCCTATCAAGTCTAATTGCAGATTGGATCTCTCAAGGACTGGAAAGCTCTAACTTTGTAAGGAAAACCAATAAATGTATGAACTATTTATATTCCAGACACCATGCTATACAGAATCTTGAGTCATGTATTCACAATGCCTAGGTCTCCTGACGATAGCAAAATCACGAAGTTAAAGAATCAACTAACGCTGTGCTTCATTTTGTATTTTTATCTCATTTTTTTAAATCAGGCTTTTGGGATTCACTTTTTTTTTTTTAGTGGCTATTATACCCATTAGTGGCTATGGGGATGGTGGTAGAGGGGAGGTACATTAGAGTAAGCCTTCTACAGTAAGGCTTGATATAGGGTGGACAGATTTCTCCCACATTCCTCTTCTTCTAGAATGTTTTAGCTGTTCTAGGGCCTGTGTCTTTCCATATAATTCAGAATAAGTTTATCTAGGTCTGCAAAAAGCTTTGCTGGGATTTTGATAGAAATTTTATTAAAATTATAGATCAATGCCTAGTTTTATTTTGTGTAGAAAGGCTTAACTTAGCCATTTGCCTAATTTTAAGGCCCTCGTTTCTGTTGGGTGAATTAATCTTTTTATGCGTCCATTGAATTAAAAATTTACATAAGAACAAAAACTACTCTCACAGGTAGAAATAAAAAAAAACTATATACACACACATATGATAAAACTCTGAAATAAACATCTCAAAGGGTAAAAGTAAATATTTTCACATTATTTTATATATCAAGTTAGAGTATAAAGACAGACTAACCAAGTGTAATAGACTAACCAATTTGTAGTAATAATTTTGTAGTGTGTGCCAGGAATTATCCTATTTGCTTTACAAGTAAAAACTCCCCTAATCCTTTTGATTCCCCTAGGAGGTAGAGGTACTATCATTACCCCCATTATATATAAGGAAACTGAGGAGACTAAATAACTTGCTTAAGGTCACTCAAATAAAAGGAGGTGAGTTTAGATTTCAGTACAGGTAATCTGGCTTTAGAAGTGCTAACTGAAAGGTTGGTGGTTAGAACCCACACGAGGTGCCTTGGAAGAAAGGCCTGGTGATCTGCTTCTGAAATGTCACAGCTGTGAAAAGCATAGGGAGCACAATTCTACTATGAAACACATGGGATCATCAAGAGTTGGAATTGACTGAACAGCAAATGGTTTTAATCTGGTTTCAGAGTCTGAGTTTTTAAACACTTCACCATGCTATCTCCGTAGCAAGTTATTGGCAAAAGAGAGAGAAAATCTGATTGTTGTATATATTCTTTTTTTCAAAGAATTTCTAAAATATCAGTAAATGCTTTAAATAAAAATGCAAAATAGTAAATACAGTGGAAGAATTGTGATTTTTTTTTTAGCCTACAACAATTCTACTTTATAGTATCATTAATGAGGAGGCCAAATGACAAGGGAAACATGGAGACTCCCTGGGATGCAGGCTGTATAGGAGATCAACAAAGCAGGGTTATCTTTCTTTTGTGGAGTCCTAAATAAACCAATATGTGTTAAACAAAACAAACTGAGTTGAACAAGAAATGAAAGCATGCCTAGGGCAACAAATAGATTTTTAATTTTTTGTGTGTACAGCTTGCTTCTCCTTAGTGTCTCTCTGTGATGAATGAGGTGAACAACAGATCCTCTGAAAATTATAAACCCTAGATAAATTATGAGCAGAGTAACAATAAGCCACTACATTCTTCTCTTGCAACTGCTTTGACTTTCTTCTAGGGAGGCTACTGCCCAGAGATGCAGAATCTGGGCCATTGAGAGGCTCATGTATGCACTGTGAACTTCAGCCCACATGTATTGGGGAGGAAGTGGGTTAAAAGGTTATTCAACTGTATTGACATTTTACTACCTTTCCTTCCCCGTTCTTACACAATGAATTTTTGAGCAGAAATAATTAGGGACAGGTGAAGTTTCTTGAAAAAAATTTAAATAATGATTTTCCTTAAAAATTGGAATCCTATTTTGTGCTTCAATAACATGAAATTTATATTTCTGTCTGTTATGGATTGAATTGTGTTGTAAATATGTGCTGTAAAAAAATACGTGTTGTAAATCCTAATTCCTATCCTGTTATAATCCCATTTGGGAATGGGTTTTCTTTTTCATATTAATGAGATAGTATTAGTGTAGGGTGTGTCTTGAGTCAGTCTCTTCTGAGATATGAAAGGAGAAGATTAAGTACAAGCAAGCAGTGATGGGGAAGATGGATGCCACACCACTTGAAGATCACCATAATCTCCAAGGAATGGAAGCTGCAAAGATACCAGCAACTTCCTCCACAACCAACAGGGAAAGAACACCTTCCCCTAGAGCCAGTGCCCTGTATTCGGACTTCTAGCCTCCTAAACTGTGAGAAAATAAATTTCTGTTTGTCAAAGCCACACATTTGTGGTATTTCTGCCATAGCAGCACTAGATAACCTAAGACACGGCCTAACCAACATTTGTTGGTTGATTTACTACTTTTTATTGATTATTTAGATTCCGTAATAACTAGAACAGAAAAAATAAATTTATTATAAAACATTTTTACAGCCAATTATTTCATTATTGTGCCGATATTACATTTTATAGGCATTTCCTTCCTTCTTTATCTGCTTTTTTTTTCTTATTGACATACAGTCCCGGGCCTCTCTTTACACTTGGTAGAATATCTGTCAAAATGCAGTAGAAAGGCAGTCAGACCTTCACAGAAATTTAGAACTGAAAGGAATTGTATAGATGCTCCAGTCCAACTTCCCTATATGTTTAAAAAAAAAGAAAAAAATTGAAATCTTCTCAGAGCTCACCAACTAGAGACAAGTTACATATATAATGTTTTACCCATGCCATGAACAGCTAGGCAGGGAAAAAAAAAGTTAAATTTGCACTGAATTGTAAAACCATCTTTGATATCATCATAAATGACGACAGTGAGTTGCAGGGGAAAAAACACAGCATAAAGTCGTAACTGTAAAAAATAAAATAAAAACTCTAAGTGTGACTACTGTCACATATTTACATATATATCCATATTTTAAATGTATGTAAGTATGCACAACAAGCTGTTAGCCGGTTTTACTCCATGGTATTATGGATTGAATTGTGCCCCATAAAAACATGTGTTGTAAATCCTAAATCCCTATACCTGTGGCCATAATCCCACTTGGGAATGGACCTTTTGATACGTTATTTACAACAGATTAGTGTAGGGTATGTCTTAAACCAATCACCTCTGAGATACAAAAATAGCAGGTTAGGCACAGAGGCAGAAACACAAAGGGAGGGGAAGATACATGCCACAGGAGGAACACCAAGGAACCAAGAAAAAGAAGGTGAGAAGAGACAAGAACCTACCCCCAGACTCCACAGAGAGAGAAGGCCTTTCCCTAGAGCTGGCACCCTGAATTCAGACGTCTAGCCTCCTAAACTGTGAGAAAATAAATTTCTGTTTATTAAAGCTGCCCATTTGTGGTATTTCTTTTATAGCAGCACCAAGAAACTAAGACAGATGGGAAGGAGATTGGAAGGAAAAGAGGAAGGCATAATGTTTACATCTTATTTTTAAATTTTCTGTGTTTTCTAAATAGTGAAAATAATCCACAACAGGTAAAAACAGAAAAACAGGAGCGGTAGGGGAAGAGAAGAGATTAGGGTATATTCATGCAGCTTTGACACTTGAAAGAGTGGGCTGAAATGGAGGTGTGACACTTGTGAATTAATGGCAGATTCCTATCTTGCCAAGGAGCCCTGGTGGCACAGTGGTTGAGAGCTTGGCTGCTAACAAAAAGTCGGCAGTTCGAACCCACAAGCCACTCCTTGGAAACCCTAGGGGCAGTTATGCTCTGTCCTATAGGGTCATTATGAGTTGGAATCAGCTCCACGAAAATGGGTTTGGTTTGGTTTTGGTTCATCCTCTCAAGGTTCCCTGGATGGCACAAACAGTTAAGTGATTGACTAGTAGCTGAAATATTAGTGGATCAAACTTACCAAAAGGGCCCTTGGAAGACAATCCTTGTGATCAGGTTCTAGAAGATCACAACTTTGAAAACCTGAAGTAGAATTTCTACTCTGCACACATGGGATCACCATGAGTTGGAGTCAGCTCAACGGCAGCTAACCACAGCCCGTCCTGCCACTGCTGTTCAGGCAGTATCCACAGGGAGCTGTAGGGTAAATTTAGCTTGAGCTAGTGCTCTGCTTCTCCCAGAAACTTCCAAATTTTATTTCCCACAGAAAATAGTGAAGCTGTCTAGTAAAAGTGTACTTCTTTGCCCTTTCATGAAATAAGCAAGACAGCAAATGTCACCAGTTTGCCTTTACTTAACATTTTCCTGTCATAATTGGGTACCCCTCATAGAGCTTCTGAGGCCCTGTCCTGTGCCCCTAAATTAGAAAATCCTACAATTGAGCAAGCTTGTTTCTCTGACCTTTTATGTTTCTGATTCTAAACTCATTCGTGTAAGGCCTGCAAATGTACAATGAAATATTGGTTTGTCAATAATCACAATGCATAATCAACACCTTCTTTCCCTTTGCAGACTAAAAAAATAAAAACAATACAAAACAAAGCAAAACGTTGTGTAGATATTGGCTCTTGCAAGCTTTCTTTGATGGTAGTGAGGGAAGAATTTAAATTATGAAATTAGGCTGTAAAAGATTATAGAGGATAAAATGCTAGTTATCAATACTTTTTTTCTAGGTTTATTCAGTGTAAGTGACTGAAATGATCAAGTTTGAGTGAACTTAACATTTCTCATCAATTATTTTAGGGATCTGCAAACTAGAGTCCACAGGCCAAAACTGGACCACTGCCTATATTTGTATGACCTCCGAGTTTAGAACACTTGAAAAAACTAAAAGAAGAATAGTATTTCCATGACATGTAAAAATTATATGAAGTTCAAATATCAGTGTCCATAAGTAAAGTTTTATTGGGACATAGCCATGCTCATGCATTTACATATCATCTATGACTGCTTTCATTCTAAATAGTTGGGACAGAAACCACATGACCCACAAAGCCTAAAATATTTACTATCTGGCCCTTTATAGAAAAATTTGTGACCCTTGATTTATTTTGTAACAGTTTGCCCCATGAGTATTTAAAAAGTTGTTTATTCCCTCTTTTCTTTGCTTCATTCCTTCTCTAAACAGAGAGGGGATAAAGGAGGTTGATTTTATCTTCAACATTCAGAAGCTTTCTCACATGACCAATTTTTCTGGATCCTTAAAGAAATAATAGAACAATTATTAAAAATCCCAAGGTGAAGGCAATTATCTTCAAATGGGCATTGCCTTATGCAATTATAGAGAGACTGATCCTTCCCCCACCTGCTCGTAAGGACCTTTCTTTCAAAAATGTTTTCCATCTAATATTAATCATTTTTCTCTATGAACTATTTCATTTCCAACTTGCACTTAACAATAATAGCAAATATCATTGCCTATCATTGTCAAAGGCAGTATATAGGAATGAATGTAATAATTACATATTGGGCAGGAATGCTAATTATCCACTCTTCTTGTCTATAGACATTTTCCTCTTTACTAGAGAAAAGCCTTTGGAGTATGCTTTCAACTTCTTTCCAATGCTTCTCTCTCTTTTTTTTTTTTTTTCCCAACCTCCTTTCCATGTCTCACCCAAGAAGAGTAACTTCTGGTAGGTGAATTTAGAGGAGAAAGTGACCATGCCTGTGTCACTCTTACCTGTTCACAAAGCAGGAAAAGTCTTATCTACTTTCCCATCATGCAATTCTCTTGAGTGGTACCTTTTGCTCTTGTGAAGGATACCTGGAATTCCCAGCGGTAAGGTATTAAGAGACTTCGTTGATCATGGAATTATAGTGATAATGCTGAATTTTACCTGAACCCTGTAACACTGGAAAACAGCAATGGCTAAAGAAATCCTTCCACTCTGTGTTCAGGAAAACAGTTTACTGCAAATAACCACCTTTCGCATATGACTTAGATAAGACTCACAGAAGCCCCCTGTTTATCTATGAAAAGGCCAAACACAGGCCCTCCAAATTTTCATTCCTTGCTTCATAAATAAGTAACTGAATTGCTTGTTCCCACTGATCTATCAGAAACAAAGTGCTTATTAACCAAACTCTGGTTCAGTTCTTTCCTTCCAGCAAGTCCATGAACTTTGACCCATGTTCAGTCTGAGCCAACATACACCACCTCTTTAAGAGCATCTCTCAGAGAATAGGCTGGCCTCCCCATAAAACATTCTGATATATTTAACGATGTCACTCTTTCATCTCACTTCCCCACACCTGGTTTTTTTCTAGTCTTGTTTACTTTAAATCTACCAAAAAAACAAAAAACTCACTTTTTCCCTAACTCTTTGAGAAGCTTGTAGACCTTATGGTCAGAGTGTTCTCCTCACTAGTGTCTTGGTCCACCTCCTCCACTACTACAATAGTCCCTTTCCTTTTCCCCCTTTGTCTTTGTTGTCTAGTGCTGCCGTAACGCAAATACCACAAGTGGATGGCTTTAACAGAGAGAAATTTATTTTCTCCCAGTCTAGTAGGTTACAAGTCCAAATTCAGGGCGTCGGCTCCAGGGGAAGGCTCATCTGTCTTTGTCAGCTCTGGAGGAAGGTCTTTGTCATCAATCTTTCCCTGGTGGAGGAGCTTCTCAGGCACAGGGACCCTGTGTCCAAAGGCCGCGCTCCGCTCCTGATGCTGCTTTCTTGGTGGTATGAGGTCCCCAACTCTCTGCTTGCTTTCCTTTCCTTTTATCTATTGAGAGAGAAAAGGTGGTGCAGGCCACACCCCAGAGAAACTCTACTTTGGATCAGGGAGGTGTCCTGAGTAAGGGTGGTGTTACGAACCCACCCTAATTCTCTCAACATAAAATTGCGATCACTAAATGGAGGATAACCGCACAGTACTGGGAATCGTGGTCTAACCAAGTTGATACACACATTTTTGGGAGGACATAGTCCAAACCATGATACTCTTTTCTTTCTGAATAAAGCTTCTCTCTATTAAAGTTTGGATTTGTTTTTTTATGTGACAATTAATGGTACCTTGCCTCAGGAGGAGTGATGACTGCCTCTGAGACCCTGCTGTCTACACCCAGGTATTCATGCTGGCTCCTCAAACCTTTTATGTCCTCCCTG
This sequence comes from Loxodonta africana, assembly GCF_030014295.1. Lineage (NCBI taxonomy): Eukaryota > Metazoa > Chordata > Mammalia > Proboscidea > Elephantidae > Loxodonta > Loxodonta africana. The sequence goes on along the minus strand of NC_087349.1, from coordinate 70,440,001 downwards.
GCTGAAGGAATTGGGTTTCACAGTGGTGAGTCACCACTCTTTATCTAGTGCTGCAGACATTGGTCTGTAGTAGCAAGATAGGGATTGCTTTAAGTATATTCAGGGGAGCTTTTCCCTGTTCATTTCTGTGTGAGCAGGACCCTTTCTGGTTCTTTTCTGTTTGAGCAGGACTTTCCTTGGCTCTTGTGAGGCCTCATGGCCTTTTCTGGCTCCTTGTCCAGAGATCGTGCACAGTGAGTCCTTTGCTGCCTCAAAGAAGATTATGTGAGGAGCTCAATTATCAATTGAATTGCATCTCCAAAATATATGTTATCAATCCTAACCCCTATACATGTGGAGGAAACCCTGGTGGTGCAACAGTTAAGCACTTGGCTGCTAACCAAAAGGCTGGTGGTTCAAATTCACCTAGAGACGTCATGGGAGGAAGCCGATGATCTGCTTCTATAACAATTACAGCCTGGAAAACCCTACTGGGCAGTTCTCTGTCACATGAGGAAGATATGAGTCAGAATGGACCAGAAGGAGTCCAATGGCAACAACGTACACATGGATATAATCCATCTGGGAATGGGATTTTCTTTGTTATGTTAATGAGGCTACATCAGTGTAGGGTGTGTCTTAAGCTAATTAGTTTTGAGATATAAAGGAGCAGATTAGAAACAGGAATAGGAAAAAAATAGATGCTACATAGAGAGCTCCAAGAAAGGCCAAGAATAATATTAGAGAAGGCGAGGCAAGAATTTTCTCCCAGAGTGGGCAGAGGGCAGAAATAAACTTCCCCCAGAGCCAGTGCCTTGAATTCAGGTTTCTAGGCTTCTAAACTGTGAGAAAATAAATTTCTGTTTGTTAAAGCAACCCACTTGTGACATTTCTGTTACACCAGCGCTAAGAAACTAAGACAGACCCTATGACTCCCAGATGGGGATTGTGCATGGAATTGACTTTTCCTTCTTTTCTCACTTAATCCTGTTCCTACCTGGCAAACTCTGAATCTACTGGATGCTCCTCTTCCTCCTCTTCCTTTACTGATACATGGCTCTGCCACTTTGACACTCATTCTGTCCTCTATCTCCAAAAATACCAACACTTTACTCAAGAAACTTTAGAACTTGGATGGCCTGTTTGAGAACTTTGCTATCTTCCCAAAATAGCTCATTGAAGAGCTCTTCCTTCCCGCCATCCTTCCCTTACTTCTTGTCCCTTTTTACCAAAAAAGAAAACAACATAAAAAAAAAACCCAAAATCAAAACCTGTTGCCCTTGACTCGATTCAGACTCATAATGACCCCAAGTGTTGCAGAGTAGAACTGCTCCAGAGGATTTTCTTGGCGGGGGAGCCCTGGTGGCACAGGGGTTAATAGTTCGGCTGCTAACCAAAAGGTCAGCAGTTGGAATCTTCCAGCCACTCCTTGGAAACCCGATGGGACAGTTCTACTCTGTCTTATAGGGTTGCTATGAGTCCGAATCAACTCGAAGGCAACAGGTTTGGGTTTTTTGTTTTTGTTGTTAATCTTTAAGAAGCAGATTGACAGGCCTTTCTTCCATGGCACCACGGAGTGGGCTCAAACTATCAACATTAGGTTAGTAATAGAGCACAAACCCTTTGGGCCACCCAGGGAACACCTTGTTTTACCACTGTAGATGTTCCCTTTAACTTCCTTAAATCCTTTGATTTGTCCTCCTACTCCCTCCACTCTTCCATCTGCCCCTGTTAGACCTTTCCCTCTCCACTCCATCCCCACAACTCCCCTAGTCACTAGAGCTTTAGTCAGGGGGGCCTCTGAAGAGGCTCAGAAAACTGCAAGAACAACCACTTGTGACTGAAAAAAGTGAATTGGAATCAGTTTGGACATTATATTCCCTCAGAAGGGCTTTGGAAACACTCAGGTGACCACTTGGTCTCTCCTCAGTCCCTCACTCAAAATTTAGTCCACAGCCTCCGTAAGATTGTCCATCACTGCAAAGGAGATTTTAATGGTCTCCACAATTTTTGTTGGAGAAAGTTCACCCCTCATCTTGAGCAGGCAATCTCAACTTGTCCTATTTGACAGAAACACAATCCTGGTAAAAAATGCAAAGGTGGGGCAAGAATGAAAGCCAGCTCCCTTATATACCCCAGGGAATTTTGTATTTTTTGTGTTTATACCTGACATTTGACTGGAATTTTAAGATTGAAGCTGTGGTATCTCTATTTGGGTCTTTATGTATGTTTATGTTTATATGTGTATATATTTTCCTACTTCCAGATTATCAAATTAGATTATAGCTCCCCTTCAAAGAGCTCTATTCTGATTGGTTTAGAAACAAATTAATGCTTACATAAATTAAATAGTCCTAATGTTCCTAGAAGTTAATGAAAGTGAGTAAACAATAATTATGTTTTATAATATGCCAGATTGAAGAGAATCTCCAATATCTTTCTGGTAATCTAAAACCTTGGATTTAGGCTAGATTAAGTATGTAAGGTGTGCAGACTATGTTTTGTTAAGGATAAAGGGAGTACTTTTTTTCTAAAATGAAATGACATATCGTTCCAGAATGGAAAAGAGGAAAGTGTAAAATAAAACATAATTGGGTATGGAAAGTTGTAGAAGGTTTGTGGGAAAGAAACTCTGTTATGGTAAAAATCGGCTAAGACTTGACAGGCTTATTTATAATATTTTAATGGTGTTTAGCATCAAATAGTATGTTGTTGTTGTTTGCTGTCATCAAGTCAGTCCACAACTTCATGGATCCCGTGCACAATGGAAGGAAATGCTGCCCGGTCTTGCGCCATCCCCATGATAGATTGTGGACTGGACCAGGGTGTTCCCTAGGGTTTTCATTGGCTGATTTTCAGCTGTAGATTGTCAACACTTTCTTCCTAGTCTATCTTAGTATGGAAGCGCCCCTGAAACCTTTTCAGTATCATAGTGACAGGCTTAAGTCTTCACTGACAGACAGGTGGTGACTGTGCACGAGGTACATTGGCCTGGAATTGAACTTGCAAGGAAGGGGAGAAGTCTACCAATAACTACCACTGTCCCCACATCAAATAGTATACTAACGTAAAACTAGAATTTGCTATTCACTTTGTTAAAATGACAATTTTTTTTTTAATTACTGACTCTTTCTTAATAAGAGGTTGTAAAAGATGATTTTACCTTCTGTATTTTATCAGAATCACTTCCCTACCCTCTGAGCTGACTTTATTACGCCATTTTTATTTAAAAGAACAAGCTTTTCTCAGTTAAAAAAAAAAAAAAGCCATGGTTTTCACAATCATGTTACTTTTAAGATATTTTATTGTCACCTTTGTTAAATAGATGGCTAAGTATTGCCTCTCAGTGACCCATGATCATATTTAATCAAGTGTTCGAACCTCCTAACAAGTTTTGATATATTGCCTTCTCGAAGTCTAATCCTAAATTATATATTTTACACCCAAATCTGAATGCTAGGATTTCCCAGAGGACCACTGGAAATTTCTAAATGGTTAATTTTTTCACCTTGTAAAAAGGCTTAGTTGATATGTTATAAATTGCATGGGAAATGCCATTAAATAAAAAGAGATGCTTAACTTTCCCTAGGTTAAATTTGTCTGGGTAAAATGTTGTTATTATAAATATTTCAGAAATTACATAAGGTTCCTAGAAATTTGTCAGTGCTCTTGTTTTTCATGATATATATCTCCTGGTGCAACTTTGCCTGATATTTAAGAACCCTCCCAGATCTCCCCCTATGTGTCTCTTCATTTGTACCCTTTTTACTATAATAAAACAATAATCATAAATATAGCACTTTCTTGAATTCTATGAGTTGTTCTAGCAAATTATCAAACCCAAGGGAGTAGTGGGAACCAGAAGTCAGAATTGCAATGGGCCTGGGGACCCCCGAACTTATGGTTGGTATTCTAGGAGGTAGAGGGAGACCTCATATTTATAGACAGCAGATCAGAAGTGAGAGTGTTGGCTGGCACCTAAGGTCTTGGGCAGACTTGGCAGTCTGGGGGATTATGCCTTTTTAATTTGTGAGATCTTACCTACTTCTGATGGTTAGGATCAAAGGAAGAGGTACTACATGTGAAATTAGAAATAAATTTGTATTAGAATAGAATTGATATTGCATTGATTGATCCAATGCTTTTGATGAAAGAAGTGGAATAGATTGCTATTGATCCTTACACATGCAGAAATCTACACTCAAATATCATATTTCCACAAGAATTCTGAATTGCAAAAGAACTCATTACAAAATATTGGTATTAGAAAAGTTGAGAGCTTCTAATGCATAGAGAATCTCCCCCCAACTTCATCAGTACCAGCAGAAGATTAAACTTCAAGAAAAGTCAATTCAACAAATACTCATTGAGGATTCATTATTTTCAGGGCATCATCTGATAGGGCTACCGTAAATTCAAAGCAAAATAAAACATTGAGCCATTAGAGTACGTGAAGTCTAATTGGAAAGGAAAGTGGTTAAATATTACATCAAATTTACTATATGAGACAGTATAAAAAAGTTACAGGAAAGAATAAAACAGAATGCTCTTGGGTTTCAAAGGAGAGTGAGACCACACAGAACGAACAGAATCAGGAAGGAATACATGGGATGACTAGTCAGATACCTAGAATTAAAGGATGCATGGGATTCCAATGGAAGAGAAGGCAGGATTGGGGTATTCAAAAAAAAAGAGCGGGGTTGTAGAACAAAAAAAAATGTGAGAGTATTTTTCCATATCAATTCATTTCTAATTGACAATGACAAATAATTTAGCTATGAAGGCTGGAATTTTCAATGAAGTTGTTAAATGCTGTCGTCTGTTCCAACTCATAGCAGCCCTATGTACAACACAACAAAATGGTGCCCAGTCCTCCACCATCCCCACAACGCTTGCTATGTTTGAGCCCATTGTTGCAGCTATTGTATCAATCCATCTCATTCACAGTCTTCCTCTTTTTCGCTGACCCTCTACTTTACCAAGCATGACGTCTTACTCTAGGAACTTGTCCCTCCTGATAACATGTCCAAAGTACTTAAGACAAAGGTTTACCATCCTGGCTTCTAAGGAGCATCCTAGCTATGTTTCTTCCAAGACAGATTTGTTCATTCTCCTGGCAGTCCAGGCTATATTCAGTATTCTTCAACAGCACCATAATTCAAAGGCATCAGTCTTCTTTGGTCTTCTTATTCATTGTCCAGCTTTTCCATGCATATAGGCAATTGAAAACGCTATGACTTGGGTCAGGTGCACCTTAGTTCTCAAAGTGATATCTTTGCTTTCTAATACTTTAAAGAGGTCTTTTCAGCAGATTTGCCCAATGCAATGTGTCTTTTGATTTCTTCAATGAGGTTTCTATGGGGATTGATTGTGGATCAAAGTAAAAAGAAATCCTTTACAATTTCAGTATTTTCTCCATTTATCATGATGTTGCTTATTGGTCCAGCTGTGAGGACTTTTGTTTTCTTTATGTTGAGGTGCAAGCCAAGTTGAAAGCTGTAATCTTTGACCTTCATCAGTAAGTATTTCAAGTCTTCTGCACTTTCAGCAAGCAAGGCTGTGTCATCTGTATACCGTAGGTTTTTTATTCAACCTGTCTGCACTGTCCTGTGCAACTGTCTAGGCTGAGGGACATTTCCATGTTTATTTTCCTATTCCATATGTCCTTCAGAATTGCTAAAGTTGGTGTTGATTAATTGACCATGGCAATACCTGTGTCTCAGCGACAGGACATGATTCTGATCATAGACAAGAAATTTCATTTGGAGAAAAAGAAATTAGCTCCAAAACCAGATAATTAAGAGAAGATATTACCCCATAAAGTTCAGCACATTGTGCAGTAGGCCTGGCCTTAATAAAATGGAAAAGAGACTGAAATGAATAACTCTTGAAGCCTCCCTACAGTTGGTTTGAGAAGAAACAAAAAGCAAGGGTTTCTTCCACTGTGGAATAGAAGAGATGAACCTCCCTGGCTCCTTTTCTTGTGTTAAGGTGTACTTTTCCAGGTGGTCAAGAGGATTATCTCTATTCTCTAAAGTGAGAGGCAGACCAGTGAATCTTCTTTAATTGCACCTAGGGAGCAGCAAACCACTTTTTAAACACAGGCTTTGATACTACGTAACTGGCAATCCCTCCTTTTTCTTTGGAGACCTCTGGTGTTCAGAGGAACAGCCTACTAAATGCAAGCAAGTGTCAGATATTAACGTTGAATTAAAACTGCAGGTAAAAATGGGGACACTGGCATATTCCTGTCTGTGGACTTGACAGGAAATTTATTTTGCTGTAGCGGAAAAGTAATTAACCTCCACTGTGAGAGAATTCTATTACTAGAAGCTATTCTGCCATGCAAAGTGCACTACATGGAAATGTTACAGGCTATCAAGCAGAAACGGCAGATCCGTCTGCATTTTAAACTGTATTTCCATTACCCTTGTTCTCTTCTCTTCTCTATCTCTCCTTCCCCACCACCTTCTCCCTTGTTTTAACTGAAGCTGGAAATTGAGACACACATGGAACTGGCAAAAATGATGAAAGTAAAAAAGTGTTTATAAGGATTTTATAAGATCTATTTTTTTTCTAGTATTAGGAGTTTCTTCTTTTTGCTTTCTTAAAGAAAGATTGTCCTTTGCCGTGGTCAAAAAAATGCAGTGTTATGCAAAGGTATTCAACCGTGAATAATTTCACAATGGACGTTATATGAGAAAATCATAATTTATTGAATTCTACTCATTTTTTAATATTCAATGTCATATACACATTCATGCATTTATATTTATATACATAACCTACATACAGAATAGATTTGAGGATAAATAGCCCCTGAAATTGATACCCGATCATATCTGCCGTAACACTTGCTTTGAAAATGCCAAATTTACTCCAATGTGATTGACATATTAGGGGGCAATTTGAGCATAAGGTAAATTTCATGTTTGCTTATGTCTGATTTTGTCAACGAGGTGAAAGGCAAAAAACTGCACTCAGTTGAACTGGGCTGCCTAGGAATTCACAAAACACACACACGCAAACCTCAGATGTTTACCAGCTACCTCAGATCATCACGTGTTGTGAACCACACCCATCCACATCTGGTGTTACAACTCTCCTTCTGATTTCAGACAACCTGCCTTTCAACAACTCCACAATAATTCATGAGCTGCAATCCTCCTGACTGCAACCTCAGGTCTTTTTCAAGGTAAAGTGTTATATTTATTGTAGTATTTATGCATTTTTAATCATTTAACTGTTCTACTGTTTTATTACATCATTACCTATCTTTTTTTTTTTTTTAATGTGCCACTGGTGAAGTTTTTGAGTGGTGTGCCCCTAACCTCATGTTCCCATAAGCCCTGTGGTTTTTATTGCTTGCTTTTGTAGTGTGGTAATAGGAACAAATATGCCGCATTATAATAGAACTGACTATACTTCTTTTATTATTATGCTTAATGTCTGTGGCTCTTGTTTTATCAATAAGGGATGCTCTCAGCTTGCAGCGCAATTGTCACATAGATACAGCAGCACAGAACCCAGTCATACTGGTTGAGGGAAGATTTCCTCTCCTGGAAAGCAATTGCTAGAATAAAGAAAGCAAAACAATTGGTTTTAACTGCTATTACTGATTTTCTGAAATAATAACAGTCACTATTCATAAAAGCTGTACTGAATGCTTAGTGCACAGCTGTACCTTTCCACATAGATCCCCATGCCAATATGGACTGGAAGGCAGAGATATCTTCTATGCTTTAAAAAGGAATAAACCAGGACTTGGAGAGTCCAAGTAGCTTGTCTGGTGTTTCTTGTTGTTGTTGTTAGTTACCACTGAGTCAGCTCTAACTCATGGTGACCCCATGTGTTTCTTAACTGTTCAGAATAGTAACAGCTGGGAGGAACTCTGAAGTGAAGACTTCAGTTCTGTCATCTCCAGTGTCTTTCTTGTTAGCATCATATGTGTCGAAGGTCCCTGGGTTGTGCAAATCGTTTGTACCAGACTATTAACCTCAAGGTTGGTGGCTTGAACCTACCCAATGGCACCACAGAAGAAGGGCCTGACTATCTGCTTCCATAAAGATTACAGCCCAGAAAGTCCTATGGAGTAGTTCTACTGTATAACGCATGGGGTTGGCATGAATCCAAATTGACTCGATGGCAATGGATTTGGTTTTAGGTTTTTACATGTGTCAAAGGCTGCTAGAATTTATATTTAGGAATTATCGGGCCTACTCCCTCCCCAAATTGAAAAACAAGGAAATTTAGGCTCAGGAGATAAGTGCAATTTACCATAATTGCACAGATTTGTCAGAGTTAGAACAGCTCAGGTATCTTGACCAAAAGTTTATTTCTCCAGACCCTTTGTATTGTGATTTTGAATGTCAGGGGCAGGGAGGGGGTTAATTTCTGAGAAGCTGTTTGGTCTCATTACTATAATAGGAACATTCAGCTAGTGCTTTGTTTCCTTCATTTTCTTATGTAAAATAACATGCATACTCATGAACTTCCTAAGGTAAGAAACAGGGTGAGGAGCACCTACATCATATCATATTTGTGTATTTCCAGATCTAAGAGAAGAAAAATTGGCCTCAAAATATCAGGGATTTTTCTTTTTTCTTCCTTAAAACAATATCTAGATGTGTGGTATTTTGTGGTAATTGCTATTTATAATATAGTATTCTGGGAATTGCACTTTACAAGCATGAGACCCAACTTGTAAATTTTCCCTGACAGAGAATAATACTGAGCTCCGGAAAGCAGAAAGTGGTATACATTCTCTCTGAGATCTGTCCCTGTTCATGATCATTAAAGAAGGCAGATGGAATAAACAAATTTTTATTATTTGACTGTTACAGGAAAGTTGAGATGGAGAACAAAATTGCTTCTTTTTTGGTCTTGAAATAGCTAACTGGGCTGTCTGCCTTCACTCTAGGAAAATGCCATGAACGCCATGAACTTGTGGTGGTAGTGGTAGTTCATTCTATTTTAGATGCCAAAAAAGCAAAGCCTTCACTGAAAATTACAGGGGATGTAAATTTGAGGAATTACAGACTAATGGTTCTCTTCCTTTTCCCAGTTTCCTACCAGCCATGTGTGTGAACGACGGCTATGCATTAACAGCTTGCTGCCCTCGTTCGTAGGAAGAGGTGGCTGGTGGCATGTTTCAGATTTGAAATGACTTAGGCTTAATGATGGGCTATAGGGAGACTGGGATTTCTTTCTCTCTTTCCCTACCTTAAATCAGTGCTTGAAAGTTTCAAGGAACTCTCGGATTCCAGATTACTATTATTAATGAGAAATATTTAAATGCCTTTGTCATGTCATAGGGGTCGTGAATTATAATATATCCAGAAAAGATTTCTCACTTCTCTTTCTCTTAGAAAAGTTTTCTAGAAAGAATAATTGAAGATTACAGTCCACTATTGTACAACTATTCAAAAGCCTTTTATTCCCCATTCACCAATCCTCTGTGCTTCTGTGAGAGAAAGATGCTTGTGTAATAGACCATAATTGATCAATTTAATGGTCTCTGAATTAACACTCAAGCTTCTTCCCACTCAAGTTGCCATCTGTAACTCTTACAGGTCAAAAGTATACTTCAAGGGCCTAAGGAGAAGTTGTATCCAAAGAAATGTCATCAAAATTATGATTTGGCTGTAAGATAAACTAGTGACAACGCTTTTGAAATAAATGGATCCGCAGCAAACTTTTTTTTTTAGATTGAGTTCTAGATGTTTTCAGTTCTGAAAAATCCAGATTGACCCTAACGCCAATATTCTGAAGATCACCATGTGTACTGACCCTTCATCTTATCCTGTGGATCTTTGACTAGGGGGTGTGCAAAAGAGAGTGAAGGCCAGAGCTCCTATTGTTTTGAGATCTCTAGATCCAAAAGCCTTTATTTTACTCTTGAAAATGTAGGAAAAAATCTTTACATTTTCTTTCAAAAGTTGTAGTGTCACTCCCCAATGAATGAATTTAAGAAATAGGGAAAGTTTAAAGCATCTTTAATTGATTAAGCTTACAGACAGAACACAAGTCAGCTCTGACAAATGACAGAGGGCAGGCGTGGGGAATATGACATTTAAACTTTAAATCAGGAGCATCACAAGGAGGTTAAAAAGAAGTTAATTCTCTTTCTGATTAATTTGTGGCCACTAGTTTAGGTCTGGATCAAAATTGGAATAAAGACAATATATACAGATTAACCAAACCGAAAACCAAACCCGTTGCCCTCCAGTTGACTTCGACTCATAATGACCATATATAGATTAGGTTGACTAAACCGAAAACAAACCCAAACCCCCTGCCCTCGAGTTGATTCTGACTCATAGTGATTCTACAGAACAGAGTAGAGCTGCCCCATAGGGTTTCAAGAAGCTCCTAGTGGATCCCAACTGTGGACTTTTTTGTCAGCAGCCAAGCTATTAACCACCAGGGTTGACTAGCGCTGGGTGAATCTCTCTATACATAAAGTATTAAAGTGAGAACATCCTAATTTTCAGGAGAAAATGTTGAAGAACAATATATAAAACATTAAGAAGCAAATTTTTTTAGCAAAGGCATATATTATGAGGAATAAACCAAAACCAAACCCATTGCCATCGAATCAATTCTGACTCACAGCTACCCTATAGGACAGAGTAGAACTGTCCCATAGGGTTTCCAAGGACCGCTTGCAGGATTCAAACTGCTGATGTTTTGGTTAACAGGTGTAGTGCTTAGCCACTATGCCACCAGGGTTTCCATTATGAGGAAAGGGTAGAGACAAATTATAAAGCAATATATCTGAGGAACAATTTTATTTATTTTAGGATACTAAGGATGAGTTTTCCTTTCCTTTTTTTTTTTTCTCCCTCTGGACTGAACGAGGAATAGCAACTGAGTCTTTTGTGAGAAATATGTCAGGAGAAAGAAGAAAGAAGGGAACTCACATAAGAACATCTGCTCTGCTAAACCACTTGAAAAATAACTGAGTATTAACAGGAAAGAAAATGTGCTCAGCATGAAACTAACCACCAGTAATGTGGTAGCAGGGAGGCGGGAACAGTGACATAAGGAACTGGCACCCTACCAAGTGATAACTTCTGAGTGTCCGATTCCAAGTCACCTCCTCAGTTAATGTGAGGGGAAGTGGGGGCAGACATTATCTAGGCAAATTGCCCGTGAAGTATCACAAGTTGCAATTGAAACAAGATCTAGGGTTGTAAGAGCTATACTAAAACAAATGAGATGGCAAATAAAATCTTAGGGTTTTTTTTTTTCTTCCTCCTTTAGACAATAGATTTATTTATAAAAGGGCTTTTTGTTTTTCTTTTCTATGGTTGGCTTTTTAATTTAGTGGTAGATTTTCTGAATTATGAATATGCAACTGCAAATATATACTTCCAAATTGTGTATTATATTTGGGATTCCTCTTTTTTCAATTTCACTGATTTCAGAGACGATTTGGACAAATTGGAGTGTGCAATCCTGTGCTTCACATTTCCTAAGGTTCTGAAAATGCTCGATCATTGTATCTGGAACAATATCATTTTTGCCAAATTTGCTACTATTTTCAAAAGACCCATAATTAGAATGCACCTCTCACAACCTCTTTTAATTTGGGACAATTTCAAAATGTCATTTGTATGTTTAATTAGTTTGATTTTTCAAGGAAATAGTGCTTGGAAAGGAATGATAACTTAATTGCTTTCGCAAGTATAATCTCTTTTAAAAACTCAAAACAACCATTTAAAGTTGATATATCAGGTACTATTATCTGTGCCACAGCCCTTCTCCCCTCGCCCTCCAACTGCCCACCCCCCCAAAAAAAAAGAAGAAATGGCCCCAAAGGGGATAAGTGCCCTCCCTAAAGTCACAGGTTAGTATTGGGGCTATAGAAGAAGCCTTGGTGTTTGTCTTCCTTGCCTTAACCATGTTGCCTCCATGAATTCTTCTTGGGAATTTGTAGTGCTTGTTCTATTTCTTAAGCTGAGTGATGGGTTCATAAGTGTTTGCTTTCTTACCATACTTTAAACTGTACATATATTTTATATAAACACTATTACAGAGTAAGCATTTTTGAGATCTATTTTCAGTCTCTAATATCATCTCCTCATTATTGTTTTCTCTTCCTCTTCTCAACACACTCTGTCCCCTACATTCATTAATAAAAACCTTTAAGGAAAAATAATTTAAAATGTGAAAACTAGGCCAGTGTACAATTCTCCTGCACGCTAAATTATGTTCAGGCTAATCTTTTAATGTGCTAACATCTATTGTATCTAAAGACAACACAAATAAAATCTGCATTATAGTTCTATTTCATAAGGAAACTATCAAAACCTAATGTAACCTATTTTCATAAGTCAGATGAAACTTATACATGACAAAATAAGATTATGGATTTCATTGCAATGAATGGAAGAGGAAATTTTAGAAGCTGCAAAGGTTTGTTAATGGAATTTATAAAAACAGGAACAATGTCATTATTGCAGCAACTTTATTGGCTATTAGAATTTTGATAGCCTTTAATGTGCCATATTAATAGATTGTAAGGACTAAGGTACTGGTGTAGGTTAAGCAGAACCCGACACAAAGGCGTAAGTGTAAATCTTCTACTGGAAAGAGACAGACAGTGGGAGCAAAGAAGGGAAGAAGCGAGTCCAAATTAATGATGAACTGGCTGTCACTATGGGCAATAGCTTCTGTATACTGCGGGACCATATGAGAAGCTGTGTGAGAATTTAAAGTTCCATTCTACCTTTTTCTTTTTAATAAGTACCCATCTATCATGGCTGTGATCAAAATGTTCGGTAATGGTAGCTGGGCACCACCCAGCTCTCCTGGTCTCATGACAGAAGAGGCAGTAGTTCATGGATGCGATTAGTCCTGTAGTCCATCTCATTCTCTGGTTCCTGGGTCTCCTTCTTCTTCTGGTGCTTCCTGCAGCTAGAGTCCAATTGTTGTATCTTGGATGGCTGCTCACAAGCTTTTAATATCCCAGGCACTACTCACCAAATTAAGAGGTAGAGCAGAAACTATAAAAATGGTATTATGACAATTGTCAAAGTTATGTTTATACAGAGATCCAAAAAAGGTGAAAGGAGGTGGTGAATGTACTCCATGCAGCTGGACTAACTGCACCTTTGAGTGAGTACTGTACTGTGTGTATTTTACTCCCCATAAAACTCTTAAATCCATCCACTTTTATCCTTTCCCACTGCCACCACCATGCTAGTGCTTGGTGAATGGTTGGATATTGGGAATAAGGTAGGTGTGGGGAGCTGAGCTTTAGGAAGATTCAAGAGAAAGCCCTTAAGAGTGCAGAGACCAGGGAAGCTCAGTGAGAGAGAACATAGCAAGTTAATCACATTTACAGAGGGGTTGCACTGGAGGCATCTTTTAGAGGACCCTTGGAGTATCCATCAAGACTGAAGTTTCTGAATTAAATTTTAACCAGAAATGAAGTGGAAAGTACAAGGACCTATAGATATCACCTAGCCAATTATGAGGCCTGGAGAAGGCCATGCTAATGTCCTTTCCCCAGGGACAGGCCTGCTCCTGAGTATGTACTCAGATCATGTGTGATGTACCTGGCACAAAAACTGGTAATAAAAACTAAACTTTATTGAGGATTTATTCTATAATAGACACTATTCTAGGCATCTGTCTATTCTTCACATAAACTCATTTCTTACGACAATCTTAGAGTTAGATGATAATGTTAGTCCTATTTTACAGATGAAGAAATTAAGGCACAGAAAAAAGTAAGAATTTTTTCACAGTCATCTGCCTAGTAAGTAGCAAAGTCAAAAATAAACTCAGAAACATTATGGAGAGGAAAAAAAAGCAATTGAGCAAAATTAGAAAGTTTAGGAATACAGTTTGGTATACAGTTTTGTCCTTATATATTCCAAAGCAGACAGACATGTTTGTAGTAACAGAAAATTAAAGTTTGCTTCCAAATATTCACCATAGAGATATCCTTCATTTTAATTAAACCAAGCCTCTCCCCTTTTGTCACAACGATCTACTGTCTACATTTTTAAACCCTGATGTTTTTCATTCCATGGGCCTTATATGTGTTGCATTATCTTACTGATTTCATATACATATAGTCTCTGATTTAAACTGGGTTCTGTTCCAATGACACCATGGCAAGTTGGTTCTGATGTAAGTTGAATACCTCTTTTTTTGCTTTGTTTTCATTATTAGTCTCTTTTACTATCAGTAATCTTTATAAATCTTAACTTTAAACATCTGCGAGTGAACATCTGAGAATAACATGAACAGGGTATGAGCCGCAACATTGTATGTACTACATATTACTAATACTAAGATATAAAAAAAAAAAATGACGGCCCTAAGTGCGATTCGTCATGACTCAAGTATGTCGTTAGTCAAGTCAAGGACTACATGTATGTCAATCTACCTTTTTTTTTTTTTTTTCCCCAGAGATATAAAATCTATCCCTAAGAATTTACAAACTCCTTGGAACAAAGGAGTTATTTTCTAGTTTCCTTTTTAAGTTTTTATTTTCTCCTTTGAAAGAAAATGTTAGAACTCTGTAAACATTTTGAAAACATTTTGGAGGTTTAAGAATGAAAAACAAATTATAAGCTCCTTTGAAGGAATATGAAATACATAGTTCTTCATTCCTTATCTCCTTTTTCCTCTCTCTTTCCTCATCATTTCCACTCTTACCTGCCATCTCTTTTTCTACAAAGTGTTTGCTTGTGAGAAATTTCCCTTCCACATTATCTTAGAGAATATTTGGTTATTCCGTATTCTGTCTCTTAAGCAATATTTCTTCCTTTTTCTTTTTTATTGCGTGTGTGTGTGTGTGTGTGTGCGTAAAACCAAAAAAAGCCAAACCTATTGCTGTCAAGTTCGACCCATAGCTACCCTATAGGACAGAGTAGAACTGCCATATAGGGTTTTAAAGGATCTGTTGGTTGATTTGAACTGCTGACCTTTCGGTTAACAGCTGAGCTATTTAACCAGTGCACCTTCAGGGTTATATATATATATATACACACACACACACACACACACACATACTTGATACCATTTATCCAAAAGAGACATTAAGGTGGCCCAGGTGAATTTTTCTGCCACCACCTTGTAAGAATTTTCAAACCCTCAGAATCACTCTTTTAATTAAGTTTTTTAAGTAACATAATATTTAAACATTTTAATGCAAGTTTTCTCATAAAAATTCAACATTCCAACCAAATAAAATTAGAGCTGGCTTCTCTTTCAGGAAAGACCTGCCTCTACAATGTTTCAATATTCAGAGGAAAAGTGAAACAAGTTTTGTTATCTGGATGCTTTCTCCACCCAATACCAAAAGTCAAGAACAACAATTGAATGTTTCCCTTTCCGTTTCATATGTTTTCGCATTTTATAGAAATAGTCAAAATTATCCTTTAACTGGCTGCATTATCATCTCAGCTCCATCAAGAGTGCACTTTTGTAGACCACTGTTTTAAATTTATTGCTAAAATAGTCTACTGGTTATAAAAAGCTTGACGTTAAGTCATGGATGACTTACAAATGTCCCCTGTTCTCACTGAGTCACTAGTCGATTATCATATTCACCCTTCCGCCCAACTGGGTGGGAATCCAGCTTTTAACTGGAATTAAAAATTCGATGTCTGCACCGTGAGGCTCATTATCTGAATCTGAAACACCTGCTGTAAGAGAATAAAAGGCGATCTTGTAACAGATCATTTAATAACTGACTTAGTTGGGAAAAAGCAAATGGCCTTTTGCTGGTTCTTGATATCATCGCTCATCTTCTCAAAGTGACCGTGGACACAGCAGGAAGACAGTTTCCTGTTGAATGGATAAGTATCAAATTCAGTCTGACTTGGTTTTTTAGTAGCTTTGGGCTTGATTCCAATTACTCAAGATCCAGGTCTCTCTAGTCATGGTTAGACAAGGGTTTTACAATTTCTTTTATTTGATGGTGTGTGATTAGGAGAGCTTGCTTACAGAGATCCCCAATACTTGATGCAGAAGTCCCTGACTGGTGCAGACGGTTAAGGCACTAGGCTACCAACCAAAAGTTTTGAAGTTCAAGTCCACCCAGAGGCATCTCTGAAGAAAGGTCTGGCAATCTCCTTATGAAAAATCAGTCGTTGAAAATCTTGGAGCACAGTTCTACTATGACACATGTGGGGTTACCCTGAGTTGGAATCAGCTTGACGGCAACTGTTCTTTTTTTTTCTTTTTACTTGATGTAGGTGTCCAGCTGAAGTGAAACAGATGTAACATGAATCCTTATTCTGACGCACTGACCAGCATTCAAAGGTCTACAGTTCATATACAAATCTTCCTGGGAAACTATGTGCCTTCATTAATGACATTTAGGAGATTACTTTGAAATTCTTAGATGAAATGAGTAAAGAGATATGTCTGTGGTACAATACTTTTTACACAGCTGTCCTTTGATTTGAGCTGTAATCTCTACCTAAAAAACTTTCTGACAACAGGCTCTGACAACAAGCAAATGGGATGCTAGAATTGACAGCCAGGCATCATGACAAATGAGGCTCACATGGCTTCCACAATTGAGTTATTTTGAACATAGTAGAATTACCTTAGGGCCCAATTGTGGTTCAGTCCAGAGCTAAAAATCCTATTCCAGGCCTATAAAGGAAAGGAGAAATTTGAGCACTGTAGAGGATTAATTTGAGATAATTAAGGGAAATGTGGACACTGGAAGAATAAATGATATTATTAATAAAAATGAATGAAAAACATGGCACAGAAATAAAAAAAACACTAGCAAAATCAAGAGTTAGGACTGCTAAACCGAGGGGAAGACTTCTGATAATGCTGAATTTTCTTCTGCTAGTTAGCTTCATCTTGGATGGCCTCAGTGTACAATAATATGCACATACTTTCCCCATTAGTAATTTTCCTTTTTTTTAAGAAAAGAAAACTTTTCTATAGACTTATTGGAGGTTTTGAGGGATTACTTATTTTTCATGTATTAGCAGTTATGGCATTAATAATTTTTTAAATTATTTTTATTTTTAATTATAATAAAATGAAAATTTAGACTGTATTACCAAAAAAAAAAAAAAACCCATTGCCGTCGAGTCGATTCTGACTCATAGCGACCCTATAGGACAGAGTAGAACTGCCCCCTAGAGTTTCTAAGGAGTGCCTGGTGGATTTGAACTGCTACCTTTAGGTTAGCAGCCATAGCACTTAACCACTATGCCACCAGGGTTTCCCAAACTGTATTAAGAGAAGCATAATATTCAACTCAGTAATGGATAACCCTGAATGCTGAATTTATCAGAATTTATACAAAATAGCTTATTGAACATCAGGAAACATATGTTATTGTTGTTAATTTTTAATTAGGCTAGATTGTACTTTCTTTCTAAAATATGTTTCTCTTATTATAAATGTAATTTTTTTTTTTCTGATAAAAATTCACCAAGCACAGAATAATAGTATAACTTGTGGGCAGAGCAAGAACTTATCTTCTGAGAACTGAGTTATAAAATCAACATTTAAAGATTCTAAACAAAAATATGTAAAGAGTGGACTGATACTATTAGAATATCTCAAGAAAGATTTCAAACAAATGTGCTAATGAGTGCTTGTTGGGAGATAGTTGATTATCAAAGGATAAGAAGGAACTCAGGTAGACCATTTAGTCTATGTCCATATGATGAGGTAAGAAGGTATCCAGTCAAACTGTTGTACTCCTCAAGTCTTCCTCTCAGCTGCATCCCTTTTACTGAGTGGGAGGCACCAGGCTTGTTGAGTCAGTTGAGGTAGTATCATTACATCTGAATCAAAGAACTATTCTCCTTATTCTGGTAGTCATTTTAGGCTCACCAGCTACCTTGTAATAACAGGATTCCCACTTGTTTTGAGAGAAAGTATTCACTAGTTGTTGTGTGACATTGAGTCTATTCTGACTCACGGTGACCCTATAGAACAGAGTAGGACTGCCCTATAGGTTTTCCAAGTCTATAATTTTTATGGGGAGCCCTGGTGGTGCAGTGGTTTAGAGCTATGGCTGCTAACCAAAAGGTCAGCAGTTCAAATCCACCAGCTGCTAGGTTGCTATGAGTCATAATCCATTTGAAGGCGATGTGATTTTTTTTTTTTTGTAATTTAACTTCTAGGGAGCCAGACTGCCATATCTTTTCCCTCAGAGTGCCTGGTAGGTTCGACCTCTGAGCTTTTGGTTAGCAGTGAATGCTTAACCACTGTGCCATAAGGGCTCCTTACTCACTGATTAGACTGATACAAATGTCTAGTCCATCTGACACCTATATTTCTCTTGTAATAAATTTATTGACACTGGTTTTAAACATCAGTTTCTTAGGAACTTTATGAAAATGAGTCATCACCAACTCTGACACACTAGCAAAATCAAGAGTTAGGACTGCTAAACCGAGGGGAAGACTTCTGACAATGCTGAATTTTCTTCTGCTAGTTAGCTTCATCTTGGATGGCCTCAGTGTACAATAATATGCACATACTTTCCCCATTAGTAATTTTCCTTTTTTTAAGAAAAGAAAACTTTTCTATAGACTTATTGGAGGTTTTGAGTGATTACTTATTTTGCATGTATTAGCAGTTATGGCATTAATAATTTTTTTTTAATTTTTTTTAGGCATTAGCAAACTGGAAAGTCCATGACTGGTAAAGATACGTAATTTAGCTAAGGCCTGCACTTAAACAGTGTCAAATGGAAGTCTGGTGTGCAAGATTTAGGAATGTTGTGAATGTGCTGACTAATGTCCAGAACTTGTATCTCAGCCCTTCTTTGTTAACCTCTATGGTGATATATAGTTCATTTTCTAAGGAGTTTTAACATTGTCTATTTGAGAAAGATTGTTGCTGTTCTTAGGTGCATGTTCTTAGGTGTTGGTTCTGACTCACAGTGACCCCACGTACAACAGAATGAAACACTGCCTGGTCCTGCAGCATCCTCACAATCGTTGCTATGTTTGAGCCCATTGTTGCAGCCACCGTGTCAATCCATCTCATTGAGGGTCTTCCTCTTTTTTGCTGACATCTACTTTACCAAGCATGATGACCTTCTCCAGGGACTGGTCCCTCCTCATGATGTATCCAAAGTACGTGAGACGGAGTCTCACTATCCTTGCTTCCAAGGAGCACTCTGGCTATATTTCTTCCAAGACAGACTTGTTTGTTCTTCTGGAAGTCCATAGTATATTCAATATTTTTCACCAACACCATAATTCAAAGCCATCAATTCTTCTTTGGTCTTCCATATTCATTGTTCAGTTTTTGTATGCATATGAGGTGATTAAAAATATTTATGGCTTGGGTCAGGTGCACCTTAGTCCTGAAAGTGACATCTTTGCTTTTTAACACTTTAAAGAGGTCTTTTGCAGCAGATTTGCCCAATGCAATATGTCATTTGATTTCCTGACCACTGCCTCTGTGGGCATTGATTGTGGATCCAAGTAAAATAAAATCCTTGATAACTTCAATCTTTTCTCCATTTATCATGATGTTGAGAAAGATAACTCGATAGAATAGGAGAGAAGCTGACTGCTAGAATTAAGCATAAAAGTGGAAATGTCTAGGAATTACATGATATTTTTTATAAGCATTTTCCCATGCCATTAAAGTTATTTTAGACACATTTTTTAAAGGCCGTATAATTTTCTAGCATTTAGATATGCCATATTTAAGTCAACATTTCCCTGAATTTGGGGATCTTTAGTTTTTGTTCACGCTTACTATTTTAAATAATGTCATAGTGAACATATTTAACTGTAAGAAATGCTTAGAGTACAAATGATAATTTTCTTAAAATATCTGATTTTTTTTTTTTCATTTGGGAAGAGGAGCCATTTTCAGGATTGTAAACATGTTCACCAGATTACAGGTGATGATATACTGCAGTACACAAAGTCAAATTTGACTTGGCTTATAGCCCTTTCAGAAGTAAATTCTAAGAGACTCCACTGCCCGTCATAATCTTCCTTCCCAGCTCTGTGGGGGTCTAGCACTTACTCAAACAATCAAGTTAATCATCAACTCTTTCGGATTCAGCTAGAAACCCATGATGTCCAGGAGTATTTAAAATTATTAATAAGAAATACATGGTTTCCTTTTTAAGATTGTAGACAAAGATTATTGCTGCATGCCTCACAGCTGATGAAGAGAGCAGCTGGGGTTGTATAAACGCTCTTTGATGCTGAGTAGGAATGGCATTAAGGTTATAGCTTTGGAACCTGGTGAATACAGATCCATCTCCACTTGCCGAGGTTTTGTTTTTTTCACATTTCTTTTAAGATGTGAAAGTTTCCTAGTTGCAACTTGTTTTGCTTTTCAGGTAAAGTAATAATAGTGCCTTTGATCCTGGCTTTTTATCTTAGGCTCATTCCTAAGATGCATTATATCTTATTTTATAAATAAACACCCGGCAATAGTTATTGTCTTTATCTTTCAGAGTCTGTTTATGGTGGACCATATTCTCTGAGAATGGCAATATGGAGATTTTTAAAAATTACAAAATATGTAATATATGCATCTTATTTTATTTGGAGCATGTATTACCTTTGATATCCAGAAAATATATATATATATGTATATATATGCTTAAATGTTTATCTAGGGCTCTTGTCTTGAAACTAATATTTTAATAAAATACTTTTCACATTTTATATATTGCTTTTTTCAGAAGAAACTAAAAGCACCTTTCAGATCTCATTTAATTAATCCTTATTATTATATTCTAGATATCTAGATTAAAATTTTAAAAGCTAGAGGATTAATTTCTAAGTATACGAAAACCATTTTCTAGTTGACTAGGTAATATATAACACAAAATTGATTACTTTTTATCAAGTGAAGATTTTTTTTCTTTCTGGTTGCCATCATTTCTCTCACTTTACCATTGTATTTGAAAACACAGGTTCTGATGTCAAGATAGTTGTGTGACCCTGGAGGAATTACGTAACTTCCTTATCACAGCCTCCTCATCTGTAAAATGGACAGAATTATAGTAATTACCCATACAGTTGTTGAAATGATCAAAAAGATATGCAAATTAGTTAGCATAGTCCTAGTCAAACAGATAATTATAAACAGAGCAGATACTTGCTATAAAGAGAGCAGATACTTGCTATAAAGAGAGCAGATACTTGCTATAACTATTATTATATTTTCCAAAATTAGGCTTCAAAAAAATAAGAAAGGAAATATCTTATTTTCAGCTTTTAGTATGTGTCAGTATAATTATGCTATCTTATGTCACTTATACGCAAACACACACACACACACACTTACCTCAAAAGGTTGGCAGTTCAAACTCACCCAGAGGTGCCTCAAAGAAAAGCCTAGAGATTTGCTTCTGAAAGGTCACAGCCTTGAAAACCCTGTGGAGTGCAGTTCTGCTCTGAAACTCACGGGGTTACCATGAGAAGGAATTGATTTGATGACAACTGGTTTAGTATTTGGTTTTTGGTATATAGTTTATTATTATCATTATTATTTTAAGCATAGATAAATGCTCTATGGTTTTGTGTTGTGAATACTAGAAGGAAATGTAGACACATTACAAATTATAATATGCTGCAGATTTTCTTAATTTAAGCTATTTAAAAAAATAACTGACTTAGCCCCATTTCTCCTCTCGGAATAGAATCGTCGCTTAAGAGATTGACTTGAAGCTTTAGTAATCGTTTAAAAACACAATCTGAATTGAAATTCTCCATGTCATTTACTGGCCTAGCTCATGTCTCTCATAGAATTTTCTCAATCAATACTAATTGAGAGCTCACAGTGTGCATGGTTCTAGGCAAGCTATTTTAATTTAAAAGGTAGAAATGCATTAAATACCTGTAGCATTTAGCTTAACTTGAAGTAATTTTTAATAATTAGACTTAATCAGAACAATTTCAGTTCTCTTTTTTACATTTGGTCAAACTTTGCCTAATGACTCATTCTTTCATTCACTCCAAACACTATTATTAGTGCCATTATGAGTCAAGCAATGTGCTAAATACCAGGGAATACAGAGATGATCAGATCACAGCCCCTTCTTTTCAGAGGCTCAAAATCTGGGGCTGAGATAAGGCAAGGAAACATATATTTATACTGATAAGTGAACAAAGTGCCAATGATGCATGGAAGAAAGAGCATATCACTATGCATGAAGGACCAGCAAGAAGCTTGTAGGACAGAGTAGTTTGAAGAAACTTTAAATGACTTACTTTATTTTGAAATCAATTATTATTCACAATAGAGAAAATTTTTTGAAGATGCAAGAGCTAAAAGATTAAAACATTCATGATTTTTCATGATTTCCCCACTGAAGTGTAAATATTGTCAACATATTAGTGAATACTATTCTTGTCAGGAAAATTTTATATATATGTATATCGACATGCATTTCATGTAACACAACCATAGGAACACACACAGTTATATGCATTGTACTTAAAAATTTTTCTCAATCATATTTCCAGATAAGCAAATACTCACTTGTAGTGGTTTTCTAATGAATGAGTAGAATTTCATGAAAATATTTCACAATTTATTTAACCAGTCTTCTTTTGCTGAACACTTCTTAGACATTTTTAAATTTATCCTATAACAATTGAGAAACCTTTTAGAGAAATATTTATTTATATTATTTATTATGTGCATGATATAAATACCTAAAAGTAGAAGTGCCAAGTAAAATGATATGTACATTTTAAACATATTTGTTAAATATTGCCAAATAGCCTATTAGAAATATAAACAAATTTTCAGCCCCACCAACAGCTTACAACTTTCCTACAACATTCATTTTTTTTTTTTTTATAATAACTTTTATTAAGCTTCAAGTGAACGTTTACAAATCCAATCAGTCTGTCACATATAAGTTTACATACATCTCACTCCCTACTCCCACTTACTCTCCCCGTCTTGAGTCAGCCCTTTCAGTCTCTCCTTTCTTGACAATTTTGCCGGCTTCCCTCTCTCTCTATCCTCCCATCCCCCCTCCAGGCTAGAGTTGCCAACACAATCTCAAGTGTCCACCTGATATCATTAGCTCACTCTTCATCAGCATCTCTCTCCCACCCGCTGACCAGTCCCTTTCATTTCTGATGAGTTGTCTTCTGGGATGGTTCCTGTCCTGTGTCAACTGAAGGTCTGGGGAGCATGGCCGCCGGGATTCCTCCAGTCTCAGTCAGACCATTAAGTTTGGTCTTCTTATGAGAATTTGGGGTCTGCATCCCACTGATCTCCTGCTCCCTCAGGGGTCCTCTGCTGAGCTCCCTGTCAGGGCAGTCATCGATTGTGGCCGGGCACCAACTAGTTCTTCTGGTCTCAGGATGATGTAGGTCTCTGGTTCATGTGGCCCTTTCTGTCTCTTGGGCTCTTAGTTGTCATGTGGGCTTGGTGTTCTTCATTTTCCTTTGCTCCAGGTGGGTTGAGACCAATTGCTGCATCTTAGATGGCTGCTTGTTAGCATTTAAGACCCCAGACGCCACATTTCAAAGTGGGATGCAGAATGATTTCATAATAGAATTATTTTGCCAATTGACTTAGAAGTCCCCGCAAACCATGTTCCCCAGACCCCCGCGCTTGCTCCGCTGACCTTTGAAGCATTCATTTTATCCCGGAAACTTCTTTGCTTTTGGTCCAGTCCAATTGAGCTGACCTTCCATGTATTGAGTATTGTCTTTCCCTTCACCTAAAGCAGTTCTTATCTACTGATTAATCAATAAAAAACCCTCTCCCACCCTCCCTCCCTCCCCTCCTCGTAACCACAAAAGTATGTGTTCTTCTCAGGTTTACTATTTCTCAAGATCTTATAATAGTGGTCTTATACAATATTTGTCCTTTTGCCTCTGACTCATTTCGCTCACCATAATGCCTTCCAGGTTCCTCCATGTTATGAAATGTTTCAGAGATTCGTCACTGTTCTTTATCGATGCGTAGTATTCCATTGTGTGAATATACCACAATTTATTTACCCATTCATCCGTTGATGGACACCTTGGTTGCTTCCAACTTTTTGCTATTGTAAACAGAGCTGCAATAAACATGGGTGTGCATATATCTGTTTGTATGAAGGCTCTTGTATCTCTAGGGTATATTCCTAGGAGTGGGATTTCTGGGTTGTATGGTAGTTCTATTTCTAACTGTTTAAGATAACGCCAGATAGATTTCCAAAGTGGTTGTACCATTTTACATTCCCACCAGCAGTGTATGAGAGTTCCAATCTCTCCGCAGCCTCTCCAACATTTATTATTTTGTGTTTTTTGGATTAATGCCAGCCTTGCTGGTGTGAGATGGAATCTCATCGTAGTTTTAATTTGCATTTCTCTAATGGCTAATGATCGAGAGCATTTTCTCATGTATCTGTTGGCTGCCTGAATATCTTCTTTAGAGAAATGTGTGTTCATATCCTTTGCCCACTTCTTGATTGGGTTGTTTGTCTTTTTGTGGTTGAGTTTTGACAGAATCATGTAGATTTTAGAGATCAGGCGCTGGTCGGAGATGTCATAGCTGAAAATTCTTTCCCAATCTGTAGGTGGTCTTTTTACTCTTTTGGTGAAGTCTTTAGATGAGCATAGGTGTTTGATTTTTAGGAGCTCCCAGTTATCGGGTTTCTCTTCATCATTTTTGGTAATGTTTTGTATTCTGTTTATACCTTGTATTAGGGCTCCTAGGGTTGTCCCAATTTTTTCTTCCATGATCTTTATCGTTTTAGTCTTTATGTTTAGGTCTTTGATCCACTTGGAGTTAGTTTTTGTGCATGGTGTGAGGTATGGGTCCTGTTTCATTTTTTTGCAAATGGATATCCAGTTATGCCAGCACCATTTGTTAAAAAGGCTATCTTTTCCCCAGTTAATTGACACTGGTCCTTTGTCAAATATCAGCTGCTCATACGTGGGTGGATCTATGTCTGGGTTCTCAATTCTGTTCCATTGGTCTATGTGTCTGTTGTTGTACCAATACCAGGCTGTTTTGACTACTGTGGCTGTATAATAGGTTCTGAAGTCAGGTAAGGTGAGGCCTCCCACTTTCTTCTTCTTTTTCAGTAGTGCTTTGCTTATCCGGGGCTTCTTTCCGTTCCATATGAAATTGGTGATTTGTTTCTCTATCCCCTTAAAATATGACATTGGAATTTGGATCGGAAGTGCGTTAAATGTATAGATGGCTTTTGGTAGAATAGACATTTTTACTATGTTAAGTCTTCCTATCCATGAGCAAGGTATGTTTTTCCACTTAAGTATGTCCTTTTGAATTTCTTGTAGTAGAGCTTTGTAGTTTTCTTTGTATAGGTCTTTTACATCCTTGGTAAGATTTATTCCTAAGTATCTTATCTTCTTGGGGGCTATTGTGAATGGTATTGATTTGGTAATTTCCTCTTCGGTGTTCTTTTTGTTGATGTAGAGGAATCCAAGTGATTTTTGTATGTTTATTTTATAACCTGAGACTCTGCCAAACTCTTCTATTAGTTTCAGTAGTTTTCTGGAGGATTCCTTAGGGTTTTCTGTGTATATAATCATGTCATCTGCAAATAGTGATAACTTTACTTCTTCCTTGCCAATCCGGATACCTTTTATTTCTTTGTCTAGCCTGATTGCCCTGGCTAAGACTTCCAACACGATGTTGAATAAGAGCGGTGATAAAGGGCATCCTTGTCTGGTTCCCGTTCTCAAGGGAAACGCTTTCAGGTTCTCTCCATTTAGAGTGATATTGGCTGTTGTCTTTGCATAGATGCCCTTTATTATGTTGAGGAATTTTCCTTCAATTCCTATTTTGGTGAGAGTTTTTATCATGAATGGGTGTTGGACTTTGTCAAATGCCTTTTCTGCATCAATTGATAAGATCATGTGGTTTTTGTCTTTTGATTTACTTATGTGATGGATTACATTAATGGTTTTTCTGATATTAAACCAGCCTTGCATACCTGGTATAAATCCCACTTGATCAGGGTGAATTATTTTTTTGATGTGTCGTTGGATTCTATTGGCTAGAATTTTGTTGAGGATTTTTGCATCAATGTTCATGAGGGATATAGGTCTATAATTTTCTTTTTTTGTAATGTCTTTACCTGGTTTTGGTATCAGGGAGATGGTGGCTTCATAGAATGAGTTGGGTAGTATTCCGTCATTTTCTATGCTTTGGAATACCTTTAGTAGTAGTGGCGTTAACTCTTCTCTGAAAATTTGGTAGAACTCTGCAGTGAAGCCGTCCGGGCCAGGACTTTTTTTTGTTGGGAGTTTTTTGATTACCGTTTCAATCTCTTTTTTTGTTATGGGTCTATTTAGTTGTTGTACTTCTGAATGTGTTAGTTTAGGTAGGTAGTGTTTTTCCAGGAATTCATCCATTTCTTCTAGGTTTTCAAATTTGTTAGAGTACAATTTTTCATAATAATCTGAAATGATTCTTTTAATTTCATTTGGTTCTGTTGTGATGTGGTCCTTCTCGTTTCTTATTCGGGTTATTTGTTTCCTTTCCTGTATTTCTTTAGTCAGTCTAGCCAATGGTTTATCAATTTTGTTAATTTTTTCAAAGAACCAGCTTTTGGCTTTGTTAATTCTTTCGATTGTTTTTCTGTTCTCTAATTCATTTAGTTCAGCTCTAATTTTTATTATTTGTTTTCTTCTGGTGCCTGATGGATTCTTTTGTTGCTCACTTTCTATTTGTTCAAGTTGTAGGGACAGTTCTCTGATTTTGGCTCTTTCTTCTTTTTGTATGTGTGCATTTATTGATATAAATTGGCCTCTGAGCACTGCTTTTGCTGTGTCCCAGAGGTTTTGATAGGAAGTATTTTCACTCTCGTTGCTTTCTATGAATTTCCTTATTCCCTCCTTGATGTCTTCTATAACCCAGTCTTTTTTCAGGAGGGTATTGTTCATTTTCCAAGTATTTGATTTCTGTTCCCTCGTTTTTCTGTTATTGATCTCTAGTTTTATTGCCTTGTGGTCTGAGAAGATGCTTTGTAATATTTCGATGTTTTGGACTCTGCAAAGGTTTGTTTTATGACCTAATATGTGGTCTATTCTAGAGAATGTTCCATGTGCGCTGGAAAAAAAAGTATATTTTGCAGCCGTTGGGTGGAGAGTTCTGTATAAGTCAATGAGGTCAAGTTGGTTGATTGTTGTAATTAGATCTTCCGTGTCTCTGTTGAGCTTCTTACTGGATGTCCTGTCCTTCTCCGAAAGTGGTGTGTTGAAGTCTCCTACTATAATTGTGGAGGTATCTATCTCGCTTTTCAGTTCTGTTAAAATTTGATTTATGTATCTTGCAGCCCTGTCATTGGGTGCGTAAATATTTAATATGGTTATGTCTTCCTGATCAATTGTCCCTTTTATCATTATATAGTGTCCTTCTTTATCCTTTGTGGTGGATTTAAGTCTAAAGTCTATTTTGTCAGAAATTAATATTGCTACTCCTCTTCTTTTTTGCTTATTGTTTGCTTGATATACTTTTTTCCATCCTTTGAGTTTTAGTTTGTTTGTGTCTCTAAGTCTAAGGTGTGTCTCTTGTAGGCAGCATATAGATGGATCGTGTTTCTTTATCCAGTCTGTGACTCTCTGTCTCTTTATTGGTGCATTTAGTCCATTTACATTCAGGGTAATTATAGATAAATAAGTTTTTAGTGCTGTCATTTTGATGCCTTTTTATGTGTGTTGTTGACAATTTCATTTTTCCACATACTTTTTTGTGCTGAGGCGTTTTTCTTAGTAAATTGTGAGATCCTCATTTTCATAGTGTTTGACTTTATGTTAGTTGAGTCGTTACGTTTTTCTTGGCTTTTATCTTGAGTTATAGAGTTGTTATACCTTTTTGTGGTTACCTCATTATATACCCATATTTTTCTAAGTAAAATCCTAACTTGTATTGTTCTATATTGCCTTGTATCACTCTCCATATGGCAGTTCAATGCCTCCTGTATTTAGTCCCTCTTTTTGATTATTGTGATCTTTTACCTATTGACTTCCATGATTCCCTGTTATGTGTATTTTTTTTTTTAATTAATCTTAATTTGTTTGTTTTTGTGATTTCCCTATTTGAGTTGATATCAAGACGTTCTGTTTTGTGACCTTGTGTTGTGCTGATATCTGATATTATTGGTTCTCTGACCAAACAATATCCTTTAGTATTTCTTGTAGCTTTGGTTTGGTTTTTGCAAATTCTCTAAACTTGTGTTTGTCTGTAAATATCTTAATTTCCCCTTCATATTTCAGAGAGAGTTTTGCTGGATATATGATCCTTGGTTGGCAGTTTTTCTCCTTCAGTGTTCTGTATATGTCGTCCCATTCCCTTCTTGCCTGCATGGTTTCTGCTGAGTAGTCAGAACATATTCTTATTGATTCTCCCTTGAAGGAAACCTTTCTTTTCTCCCTGGCTGCTTTTAAAATTTTCTGTTTATCTTTGGTTTTGGTGAGTTTGATGATAATATGTCTTGGTGTTTTTCTTTTTGTATCAATCTTAAATGGGGTTCGATGAGCATCTTGGATAGATATCCTTTCGTCTTTCATGATGTCAGGGAAGTTTTCTGTCAGAAGTTCTTCAACTATTTTCTCTGTGTTTTCTGTCTCCCCTCCCTGTTCTGGGACTCCAATCACCCGCAGGTTATCCTTCTTGATAGAGTCCCACATAATTCTTAGGGTTTCTTCATTTTTTTTTATTCTTTTATCTGATTTTTTTTCAGCTATGTTGGTGTTGATTCCCTGGTCCTCCAGATGTCCCAGTCTGCATTCTAATTGCTCGAGTCTGCTCCTCTGACTTCCTAGTGTGTTGTCTAATTCTGTTATTTTATTGTTAATCTTTTGGATTTCTACGTGTTGTCTCTCTATGGATTCTTGCAACTTATTAATTTTTCCAGTATGTTCTTGAATAATCTTTTTGAGTTCTTCAACAGTTTTATCAGTGTGTTCCTTGGCTTTTTCTGCAGATATCCTAATTTCATTTGTGATATCATTAAGCATTCTGTAAATTAGCTTTTTATATTCTGTATCTGATAATTCCAAAATTGTATCTTCATTTGGGAAAGATTTTGATTCTTTTGTTTGGGGGTTTGGAGAAGCTGTCACGGTCTGCTTCTTTAAGTGGTTTGATATGGATTGTTGTCTCCGAGCCATCACTGGGAAACTAGTTTTTCCAGAAAATCCGCTAAAAAAAAAATGCAGTCAGATCCCTATCAGAGTCCTCCCTCTGGCTCAGGCTATTCAGATGTTAATGAAGCCGCCTGGGGAGGGTGGGGGAGGGAACAGAGAGATAGGAGAGTAGCACCTCAGAATATAGCCAGAGTTGCTTGTCTTGCTTGGAATGACTATTATATCTGAGATTCCCTCGGGCACATCGCCTATGTGTGCTGGCTGTGTGGAGATTGCCCCCAGGGGGTCTGGCCCGCTGGAGTCACGGTCAGATCCTCCGCTTCCTGTCCCACGCCCAGCGTCAAGGCTCCCCTACTGGGACGGTGCACTCTCAACTCCAAAATCAGTCGCTGCCTCCCGGGGACTTCTCGTCTCTCCAGCCGCGTGGCCGTGCCGCCCCCGTGAACCAGGTGTGCCCCCTCCCGGGGTTAGTTCAGATGGGTGGAGTAGCTCCCTGTGCTTGTGCCGCGACCGAGTGTCCCGGCTGGAACGCTGTTCTCCCCACTCCAATACCAGTCGCTGCCTCCCGGGGACTTCTCCTAGCGGCTGCGTCCCACGCCGCCCGCGCGACCCGGCTGGTCCCCTTCCCGGGGTTAGTTCAGGGGGTGGAGCAACTCTCCGTGTTTATGGCGTACCTGCGTGCAGTCCAAATCCCTGCGGGACGGTTCCCCGGCTCGGATGCTGCTCTTTCTGCTCCAAGATCAGTCACTGCCTCCCGGGGACTTCTCCTACCGGCTGCGTCCCACGCCGCCCGTGGAACCGGCTGGTCCCCCTCCCGGGGTTAGTTCAGGGGGGTGGAGCAGGTCTCTGTGCTTGTGCCGTACCTGACTGGTACTCTGGCTCCAGGCTCTGGAAACTATCGCTGCTTCCCCGTATTAGTTCGTTCTCCGTCTCTAAATCTGTGTTTGTTGTTCAGGGTTCGTAGATTGTTATGTATGTGATCGATTCACTTGTTTTTCCGTGTCTTTGTTGTAAGAGGGATCCGAGGTAACGTCTGCCTAGTCCGCCATCTTGGCTCCGCCCCCCTCATTTTTCTTTTTTAAGTTTTTGATTGCGGAAATGAACCACATTAAGGTTCTCCTAATTTTCATTTGTCGTCATTGCTGTTAGATGTCTTCCAGTTGGTTCCAGCTCATGGCGACCCTACGTACAATAGAACGAAACATGGCCGGGTCCTGTGCCAACCTCACATTGATGTAATTCATATAATAATCACTGTGAAATTCTTTTTCTTTCTAATTTTTTTTTGCTTGTATGTATCTTTGTCAATAATGATATTCAGGATCAAGAAGCTCAAACAGTAGCAGAACTGTCATTTAAACCTGCTATGACTGCACTTTATATAATGGTTGCAAACTGTCCATTCATTTGCAATACTATAGTTCTCAAGTTGGGATGGTTTGTCTCAAACATGAGGAAAGTTTCTCCTCTTCCCAACAGCTAGCTTTGGTTAAGAAGTTGAGATCTCTGAATCTTCATCTAAATCCTTCACTGAAAAGTGAAGGTGGTCTTGTCAACATTGTCACTTTAATTTTCAAGAACATCATACTGAAAGTTACCTACAAATAGAAAACCAGCCTGAATTCTTCTGGAATATTTAATCCTACTACTCTCTTCCGTATAACTCAAACAATTCTACGCAAGAGTAATCTGCTTGGCTGCTAGATTTTACCACAGGTGGATTTGGAAGAGCACTAATTTAGGGTCAGGATTAGTTGGATGTGTTAGAAGGAACAACAATTGTCTAGATTGCTGATTCTGATGTGAATAACCCAGATGTTAGTAAAAGCTGCCAGCTGGGAACACAATGACCAAATCCCCTGCATATGTACTCTAATGATGATGAGTGAATCATTTGACCACAACTGGCATTCTTGGCTTGTTTGACTATTAAGGCTTGTAACCTAATTGCCTCATCTTAAGACACAGGGTAGAAATTTAACAAAATGTTTGCTATTAAAAACTCCACTGTCTGTTTGCTATTTTTGTGCACCCAAAATATAATTTGTCATTATGTTTTGATTGTTTCATAAGGAATAAGTCTAAATTATGCATAAAAACCTAATTTTAGTTTATTTCTCCCAATTATAGGAAAATAAGGAAATGTATGGTGATCACGGACACCAGTCCCCAGCCGCACCCCTACTCAGCTCTTAACAGCAATGTTTCATGAAATCATTTGAATCAGACAGAAAAGGGCCAGTGTTTAAAATGATGGTGCTTTGTCTGTCCTAGGATGTGCTTTCTCCTCTTCACTCTGCTGCTAGAAGGAACCAAAGAAGTTAAAGAGATGGCAAAATAAAGGTTCATCAGCAAGTAAAAATGAAGGTGAAGCACCAAACCAAAAAACCCACTGCCGTCAAGTTGATTCTAACTCATAGTGACCCTATAGGACAGAGTAGAATTGCCCCATAAGATTTCCAAAGCTATAAATCTTTACAGAAGCAGATTACCACATCTTTCTCCTGCGAGGGGCTGGTGGGTTCTAACCACTGACCTTTAGGTTAACAGCTGAGGGCTTTAACCACCATACCACCAGGGGTCCTTAGGTGAAACACAGGTAATGTTTTTCTTACATTAACACAGTTTTCATTTGTGGATGGATGAACTGCATTAACGGGACCTTCACTCAATATGTTAATTATTAATACACAGATAGTTTTTTTTAGATGATTCAGTTGTATTGTATACAGTCTAAAACTGTGCATCTGTCAGATCTGGGTGCCTTTCATTTTCACGATCTGGGACAATGGTACCTTGTCTTAGGCTTGGTGCTCTAGGGAAGCAAAACTAATAAAGCCTATAAATATATATATAGAGAGAGAGAGATTTATATGAAGGAAATGGCTCATAGGGTGGTAGAGGCTGGCAAGACCCAAGTCTGTAAGTCAATGTGAGGCTACAGAAACCAATGAATTATAAGATCAGCAGCAAGAAGGCAGGCAAAGTGCTAGCTCAAGCCTCAAGAACCAGAGGTCAGATGCCAGCCTCAGAATCCACTGTGAGCAAAAGCCTTGCCAGAAAGTCTACCCATATTGGATGCAGGCCACACCCTCAAGGAAACTCCCTTTCAACTGACTGGCTACTCACAGCAGATCTCATCATGGAGGTGATCACATTATATCAAATCTTATCATGGAAGTGATTCCATTATTATCTGATTGCCAAACTACATCAAAATATGCCAAACCACTGAGAATCATAGCCCAACCAAACTGACACACAACCTTAACCATCGCAGACCCGTAGCTTCATTGCCTCATATTTTTCTTACTAACACTTTTTCTATGCTGTAAATGAAACACATTAGGAAGAAGATACTTGAAATTAAACTGCAGGTATCTAATAGATTCAAAATCCATATTCATAATAGTAGATTTGCTTATTCTTTTTTTTTTTTGGTGGCGAATGATAGAGGGAATCTCTGTAATTAGAAAAATTTTTCAAACTTATTTAATAGCATATGATTATTTTTCCTCAATAGCCTATCTGAATCCTTGTGAGCAAGATGTGAGCTAAACTCTGAATATCAGATCAGCAACTTCTCAAATCCATTGATTTATATATGGCTTAAATCAAGATATTTTACAGTCAGGCGTATTCTATAAACTCTCATCTTTGTGCACAGCATGAAAATATTTTAGGACTTCTCAGACTGATGAAGAGAAATGCCTCATTAAATAAAATACAGCCCAATGCAGTATTATAAACACAGCATGGGCAGCATTGTAAAAGTAATTCCTTAGACCAAGTAAAGGGGAATGTATGTGTAGAGACTAAAGACTATGTCCAAGCCTGAAGGCAGAATAGAAAACTCTTAGGTAGAAGTGGATAAAAAGATTTCATTATGTATATATGGAACTTGTTATGTAAATTGGTAATAAATCAATAGATTGTATGGAGTGCAATATGGCTAAAGTACTTTTTTTTTTAATTTTAGAGGAAGTGTTCAGACATATTACATTAAAGCAAAAACCTTCAGTCCTCTAGGTTTCTGGTAGACATAAACAATCAAGCTAAAGAAATTCTCTTCTGTTCTTATCTTTCTAAAATATTTTACTGTTAGTGATTGGTGCTTTTCTGCATCTTTTGAAATAACTAAATGGATTTTCTCCTTTAATATATTAAAAGCATGAATTATATCATTAAAATTTTTAATTCTAAACAGTTTTTGAAGTCCAAGGATTAAACCTTATTTGGTCATTATAAATTTAGTTATAAATTCTTGGATTTGACTTTTGAATAACTTACTTGGGATTTCTGTGTGTATTGCAAATGAATTTGGGCTACATTTTTCATTCTGTTCTTGTCCTGTTTTGGTATCAAAGCAAGGTAAGCCTAAAAAAACACAGCTAAGGAGATACCTGATTCTGCTTAGACCGTGGGCCATTGTTAAATTTTTGATAATAACAACAACAAAAAAAAAACCCAAACCCATTGCCTTTCTGTTGATTTCGACTCATAGTGACCCTATAGAGCAGAGCAGAACCGACCCAAGGCTGTAACCTTTATAGAAGCAGACTGTCACATCTTTCTCCCATGGAGTGACCTTCACAGTCTAGTGTTCTTTTGAATAGAATTTTTCTTTAGCTACCGATTAAACTTCTTAATAGATTATAGGTAATTTTGTGTTTTATATTTATTCTTCAGTAAATTTTGGGATGTTATTTGCCATAAAATTGTCCTGAACATAATTTATTTTCATACTGCTATTTTCATGATTCCTCTAAGGTTTCTCAATCACTATAGTTTTTGTAGTTAGATGCCATTTTATAACTCTGCTACTTTATTTTGCAATCTAAAGACCTGAAAAATAAATAGAAGCAGGCAGGTTGAACAAGAAGGAGGAACCAGGATTTTAACTCTGACTGAACTGGCATTGAGTTTATCATGTTTTTCCTCCAGTGTCTGCTGGCCTGAACTTAACACACCCAAAAACGTGGAAGTGAGAACCATGGAACACAGAGTAAGTCCCAGAGAAGCCCTCTAGTTCTGGCTCAAAGAGCAAAAAAGAGAACTTCTAGCCCTGGTGGCACAGCGGTTAAGAGCTCAACTGCTAACCAAAAGGTCAGCAGTTTGAATCTACCAGCCACTCCTTGGAAACCCTATGGAACAGTTCAACACTGCCTTAGAGAGTTACTGTGAGTTGGAGTTGACTCGACAGCAACACATTATTTATTTATTTATTGGTTAAAGTTCATAGAATGGAGGAAAATTCCCTGTTTTGCTTTCCTTTCATTCGTTTTCCTCTGTTTTCTTGTACCCCAGTTCCAGGGCAAATTTATGGTGGCAACAGCAACAACAGCAACAGTGGTGCTACTGAGATACAGCAGGACAAAAAGCTGTAAAGGCCAAGAACCTCCTTTTCTGTATGATGAAGCTGCAGTTCTAAGAAGGCAGGAAAATACCCCATTGTTTCTTTGTTTGTTTTCTCTTTGACCTTCTGCTGCCTGGCTCTGAGCATGACACTCTTGTGGAAAAGAATGGTTTCTAAACAGTGGAAGTAAAAGGGAATTAAATGAAAACAGAAATTATCAGAATTATTGCAGAGAGTGAGAAGCTCAGGAAAACACCCCATAAAGTTTTTTAAAAACCTGGGTTCATCTCCATTTATAATTTCTTAGAAATGAACCTAATTACAGTACCAAAGACTTTGATACTGAGCTGAACCAGACTTTACACATAGTTCAGATGAAACACTAAGTGGTGCACACCAGACAAATCTGAACAGCACTGCAAAGACCATGAATGTTGAACTAATGTTGGAACCATAAAATAAGAAGGTGAGTTGGAGCTTGCAGCCCAAACTTACAAATTGATTGCCTATTAAAAGGAACCAATGAACAAAAATTATCAACCTTCTCTATAGTATTTAAATAAGACCTAATGGCTCATAATGTACTGCCCAGAATAGCCAGGCTATGTTCTAAAATTATTTAGAATGCAAAGAATCATGAAAGTGTCAACTCTCACTGAAAAACTCAACAGGCCCAAGAGACAAGATGACACAGAAGATGGAATTATCTGACAAAATTTTTAAAGCAGCTACATTTACACACTAGGAAACTCTATGGCGCAGTTCAACCCTGTCATACAGGGTCGCTATGAGTCGGAATCAATTCAAAGACACACAAAAATAACAATAACTATAAAAATGTCAAATGAGTAATTGCAAATACTAGTAATAAAATAAAAGCATCAACAATGAATTAGAAGATAAAAGGAAAAATTTTAGAACTAAAACAACAATAACTGAAGTGAAAAACTTACTTGATGAACTCAAGAATTTAATGGAAATGATACAATAAAGATTTAGTGAGCTGAATTAACAGACCAATCAGAGTAAAAAAAGAGGGAAAAACATACAATAATGAACAGAGTTTCAGAATCTGTTCTATAACAAAAATATCTAATGCTTGTGTCATCAGAGTCCAAGAAGGAAAGAAGAAAAAGTGAAAGGTGCGAAAACTATTTGAATAGGTGCTAAAAATTTTCCAGGTGGGACAGAAGACACATACCTACATGATTCAAGAAACTGAGCAAAGCATTAACAGAATAAGCCTAGAGATTCATGCCCAGACATATTATAATCAAAGTACAGATAACTAAAGACAAAGAAAAAATCCCAAAAGCAGTGAGGGATAATCAGTGCATTACCAACAGGAGAACAATGATTTAAACGACAATACATTTCTTATGAGAAAACAAGAAGGCCAAAAGAGAGTAATATATTTTTAAAATGTTGTAAGAAAAGAACTGTCAACCTAGAGGTGTACATCCAGCTAAAATATCCTTCAGAAATGAAGAAGAAATAAAAGCTTACTCAAATGAGGAAATACTGAGAGAATTTGTAGCCAACATACCTGCTGTAAAATAATTGCTAAAAGAAGATGAAGGGAAATGGTACCAGGTGGAGACTTAGAACATCAGAAATCAAGGGAGTACAACAAAGACATTGAATATCTGGGTAAACATAGAGACATTTCTTCTCTTCTTGAGTTCTTTAAAATATGTTTGATGATTCAAAGCAAAAATTATAAACATGTATAGCATGGTTCTCAATGCATGTACATATAGTATTTAAGAGAAGTATAGCAACAAGAAGGGAGGGTAAAGGAAAATATAAGGTGATAACATTTCACAATTCAAATTGAAGCGATAAAATATTGGTTACAAACAAATTGTAAAATGCTAAGAATGTTTTCTGTAATGCTGAAAGCAATTTCTTAAAAAAAGAATTTTTTTTGAAGTAATCAGAATCCCAATAGATAAATTGAAAAGCAAAACTTAAAAATGTCAAAGTAATCCAAAAGAATATGAGAAGGGAAACCTGAAGAGACAAAAACAGAGGTAACAAAGAAAAAACAAATAATAAACTGGTAGACCTACATACAGGAGTCCTTGGGCAGTGCAAAAAGATAAGCACTCAACTGCTAGATGAAATGTTAGTGGTTTGAATCCACCCAGAGGAGCCTAGGAAGGCAGACCTGATGATCTGCTTCCAAAAGGTGACAGACCTGAAAACCCTATGAGACAGTTCTGGTCTGCACATATGGGGTCACCATGACTTGGAATTCCCTCGAAAGCAACTAGCAACAATAACAGATCTATCCATCAGTCTATCATCCATTTGTCTATCTATATATTAATATACATATACACACACATATGTATTTACATGAAAGTATTTTCGCTAAGTACAATATTAAACTAAAAATAAAAAATGAAAGAATATCAAAAATACCCAAATATATGAAAATTAATAAACATACTTCTACATAATATGTCAAAGAAGAAGTCGCAAGGAAAATTAGAAAATTCTTTGAACAGAATGAAAACAAAAATACATCATACCTAAATTTGTGGTATACAGCTGAAGGCAAAATATAAAGAGAAACTCAGGGAATTAAATGCTTATATTGAAAAGAAGAAAGGTTACAAATCATTAATCTAAGCTTCCCCCTACAAACCAAGATTTGGATGGGGGAGGGGGAAGAAAATTAGACCTAAAGAAGCAGAAGAAAAGAAATAATGGAGATAGATAGAAACCACTGAAATAGAAAACAAACAAAACATAGAATACATTGATAAAACCAAATTCTGAATCTTTAAAAAGATTTTAAAAAATTGTGCACCTCCATTAAGACAAATCAAGGAAAAAAACATTAGAGGACACAAATTACCAATATCAGGAATGAGAAAGGGACATTATTACAGGTCCTATAAATATTAAATAGAAAGTTGAAAACAAAACGGTTTTAAAAAATTGAAAAATCAATGTTCAATACAATAAAACCAAAAACTTCAGTGAAATGAAATCCCTTGAAAGACACACACTAACGGAACTCACCCCAACAGAGGTTAATAAACTGAAAAGTTCTATATCTGTTAAAGATATGAAATTTGTTAAAAAACTTTCCAACAAAAAAAGCTACAGGCTCAGATGGTCTCGTTAGTGAACTGTAACAAACATTTAAACAAGTAAAAATACAGTCTATACAATCTCTTCAAGAAAATACAAGGAGAGGGAAAACTTCCCACTCACTATATGAGGTAAACTTTACATAGATGGCAAAAGCAAAAAAAAAAGGGGGGGAATTAACAAAATCGATAAACCATTGGCTAGACTGACTAAAGAAATACAGGAAAGGAAATAAATAACCCGAATAAGAAACGAGAAGGGCCACATCACAACAGACCCAACTGAAATTAAAAGAATTAGATTATTACAAAAAATTGTACTCTAACAAATTTGCAAACCTAGAAGAAATGGATGAATTCCTACAAAAACACTACCTACCTAAACTAACACAATCAGAAGTAGAACAACTAAATAGACCAATAACAAAAAAAGAGATTGAAATGGTAATCAAAAAACTCCCAACAAAAAAAAAGCCCTGGCCCGGATGGCTACACTGCAGAGTTCTACCAAACTTTCAGAGAAGAGTTAACACCACTACTACTAAAGGTATTTCAAAGCATAGAAAATGACGGAATACTACCTAACTCATTCTATGAAGCCACCATCTCCCTAATACCAAAACCAGGTAAAGACATCACAAAAAGAGAAAATTACAGACCTATATCCCTCATGAACATAGATGCAAAAATCCTCAACAAAATTCTGGCCAATAGAATTCAACAACATATCAAAAAAATAATCCACCACGACCAAGTGGGATTTATACCAGGTATGCAAGGCTGGTTTAATATTAGAAAAACCATTAATGTAATCCACCATATAAATAAAACAAAAGAAAAAAACCACATGATCTTATCAATTGATGCAGCAAAGGCATTTGACAAAGTCCAACACCCATTTATGATAAAAACTCTTACCAAAATAGGAATTGAAGGAAAATTCCTCAACATAATAAAGGGCATCTATACAAAGCCAACAGCCAAACTCACTCTAAATGGAGAGAGCCTGAAAGCATTGCCCTTGAGAATGGGAACCAGACAAGGATGCCCTTTATCACCGCTCTTATTCAACATTGTGCTAGAAGTCCTAGCCAGAGCAATTAGGCTAGACAAAGAAATAAAGGGCTTCCGGATTGGCAAGGAGGAAGTAACATTATCTCTATTTGCAGATGACATGATCTTATACACAGAAAACCCTAAGGAATCCTCCAGAAAACTACTGAAACTAATAGAAGAGTTTGGCAGAGTCTCAGGTTATAAGATAAACAGACAAAAATCACTTGG
The DNA here is from genome assembly GCF_030014295.1 of Loxodonta africana. Lineage (NCBI taxonomy): Eukaryota > Metazoa > Chordata > Mammalia > Proboscidea > Elephantidae > Loxodonta > Loxodonta africana. Next base: position 70,401,218 of record NC_087349.1, on the reverse strand, counting down.
ATTCCTCTACATCAACAAAAAGAACATCGAAGAGGAAATCACCAAATCAATACCATTCACAGTAGCCCCCAAGAAGATAAAATACTTAGGAATAAATCTTACCAAAGATGTAAAAGACCTATACAAAGAAAACTACACAGCACTACTACAAGAAATTCAAAAGGACATACTTAAGTGGAAAACCATACCTTGCTCATGGATAGGAAGACTTAACATAGTAAAAATGTCTATTCTACCAAAAGCCATCTATACATACAATGCACTTCCGATCCAAATTCCAATGCCATTTTTTAATGTGATAGAGAAATAAATCACCAACTTCATATGGAAGGGAAAGAAGCCTCAGATAAGTAAAGCGTTACTGAAAAAGAAGAAGAAAGTGGGAGGCCTCACTCTACCTGATTTCAGAACCTATTATACAGCCACAGTAGTCAAAACAGCCTGGTACTGGTACAACAACAGGCACATAGACCAGTGGAACAGAATTGAGAACCCAGATATAAACCCATCCACATGTGAGCAGCTGATATTTGACAAAGGCCCAGTGTCAGTTAATTGGGGAAAAGATAGTCTTTTTAACAAATGGTGCTGGCATAACTGGATATCCATTTGCAAAAAAATGAAACAGGACGCATACCTCACACCATGCACAAAACCTAACTCCAAGTGGATCAAAGACCTAAACATAAAGTCTAAAACGATAAAGATCATGGAAGAAAAAATAGAGACAACCTTAGGAGCCCTAATACAAGGCATAAACACAATACAAAACATTACCAAAAATGACGAAGAGAAACCAGATAACTGGGAGCTCCTAAAAATCAAACACCTATGCTCATCTAAAGACTTCACCAAAAGAGTAAAAAGACCACCTACAGACTGGGAAAGAATTTTCAGCTATGACATCTCCGACCAGTGCCTGATCTCTAAAATCTATATGATTCTGTCAAAACTCAACCACAAAAAGACAAACAACCCAATCAAGAAGTGGGCAAAGGATATGAACACACACTTCACTAAAGAAGATATTCAGGCAGCCAACAGATACATGAGAAAATGCTCCTGATCATTAGCCATTAGAGAAATGCAAATTAAAACTACAATGAGATTCCATCTCACTCCAACAAGGCTGGCATTAATCCAAAAAACACAAAATAATAAATGTTGGAGAGGCTGCGGAGAGATTGGAACTCTCATACACTGCTGGTGGGAATGTAAAATGGTACAACCACTTTGGAAATCTATTTGGCGTTATCTTAAACAGTTAGAAATAGAACTACCATACAACCCAGAAATCCCACTCCTCGGAATATACCCTAGAGAAATAAGAGCCTTCACACAAACAGATATATGCACACCCATGTTTCTTGCAACTCTGTTTACAATAGCAAAAAGCTGGAAGCAACCAAGGTGTCCATCAACGGATGAATGGTTAAATAAATTGTGGTACATTCACACAATGGAATACTACGCATCGATAAAGAACAGTGACGAATCTGTGAAACATTTCATAACATGGAGGAACCTGGAAGGCATTATGCTGAGCGAATTAGTCAGAGGCAAAAGGACAAATATTGTAGAAGACCACTATTATAAAATCTTGAGAAATAGTATAAACTGAGAAGAACACATACTTTTGTGGTTATGGGGGAGGGGAGGGAAGGAGTGTGGGAGAGGGTTTTTTACCGATTAATTAGTAGATAAGAACTACTTTAGGTGAAGGGAAGGACAATACTCAATACATGGAAGGTCAGCTCAACTGGACTGGACTGGACCAAAAGCAAAGAAGTTTCCGGGATAAACTGAATACTTCAAAGGTCAGCGGAGCAAGGGCGGGGGTTTGGGGACTATGGCTTAAGGGGACTTCTAAGTCAATTGGCAAAATAATTCTATTATGAAAACATTCTGCACCACACTTTGAAATGTGGTGTCTGGGGTCTTAAATGCCAACAAGCGGCCATCTAAGATGCATCAATTGGTCTCAACCCACCTGGATCAAAGGAGAATGAAGAACACCAAGTTCACACGATAACTAAGAGCCCAAGAGACAGAAAGGGCCACGTGAACTAGAGACTTACATCATCCTGAGACCAGAAGAACTAGTTGGTGCCCGGCTACAACCGATGACTGCCCTTGCAGGGAGCACAACAGAGAGCCCCTGAGGGAGCAGGAGATCAGTGGGATGCAGACCCCAAATTCTCACAAAAAGACCATACTTAATGGTCTGACTGAGACTAGAGGAATCCCGGAGGTCATGGTCCCCAAACCTTCTGTTGGCCCAGGACAGGAACCATTCCCGAAGACAACTCATCAGACATGAAAGGGACTGGACAGTGGGTAGGAGAGAGATGCTGATGAAGAGTGAACTAATGATATCAGGTGGACACTTGAGACTGTGTTGGCATCTCCTGTCTGGAGGGGGGATGGGAGGATAGAGAGAGTTGGAAGCTGGCAAAATTGTCACGAAAGGAGAGACTGGAAGGGCTGATTCATTAGGGGGAGAGCAAGTGGGAGTATGGAGTAAGGTGTATATAAACTTATATGTGACAGTCTAACTTTATTTGTAAACATTCACTTGAAGCTCAATAAAAGTTAATAAAAAAAAAAGGGGGGGAAAAGAGCAAAAACATTCTCAACAAAATATTAAATTGATCAATACTTAAGAAAGGTAATACACCATGTCTAAGTGGGGTTTAATTTAAGAAAGAAAAACTGATTCAACATTTAAAAAGCAATCAATATATTTCATCATATTAATAGAATAAAGGAAAAGAAAATCCACATGATCAATGCGATAGAAGTAGAAAGAGCATTTGACAAAATACATCTATTTATAGTTAAAAAAATACCCTTAGAAAACTAGGAATAGAATGGATCTTCCTTAACCTGATATTGGGTACTGACAAAACACGTACAGCTAATATTTAATAGTGAATAACTGAGTGCTTTCCTCTAACAGTGGGGACACTCTCACCACTCTTATTCAACATAACATTGGAACTCTAGCCAGTACAATAAGATAATAATAAATATCTATCTAATTTTTTTCAGGACTAGACTGCCAGGTCCTTCTTCCTAGTTTATCTTAGTCTGGAAGCTCCACTGAAACCTGTCCACCATGGGTGACCCTGCTGGTATTTGAAAAACCAGTGACATAGCTTCCAGCATCACAGCAACATGCAAGCCACCACAGTACAACAAACTGGCAGATGTGTGGGGTGTGTTAATAATAATAGATAAGATAGACAATTTGAAGCCTGGAAAGGAAGAAATAAAAATACTTCTATTACCATAAAAAAAAAGCACTTGCCATCAAGTCGATTTGAACTCAGGGTGACCCCCTGTGTCCAGAGTAGAACTGCACTATGTAGTGTTTTGAAGGCCATGAACTTCCAGAAGCAGATCTCCAGGCCTGTCTTTTGAGGCACCTCTGGGTGGTTTCGAACAGCCAACCTTTCGGCTAGTAGTTGTGCATTTAACCATTCGTGCTGCCCAGGGACTGCCTTAATGTTAGCAAGGAAGAGTTTTGTGCAGTTAACCCACCCACTGACCCACTGCCGCCTAACCGATTCTGACTCATAGCGACCCTATAGGACAGAGTAGAACTGCCCCGTAGAGTTTCCAGGGAGGGCCTGGTGAATTCGAACTGGTGACCTTTTGGTTAGCAGCTGTAGCAGAGTTAGATGGTGCTAAATAGTGAGGTGGATCTGTGGAACTCAAGTTGGTTACCATGACTGACACATAGGTTGTGTCTTGGAGAATTGGTTAAAGCAGAACCTGGCTAAAAACTGGCTACAGTCATTCCTACTCCTAAGGAATAAGAGTTGTTTCTCATTGAAAGTTTTTAAGCAGGAAAACAATATGTTTGGATCTGTATTTTGAACAGACAACCCTGTTGTACACAGAATTTGGATTGGAGAGGAAAGATGGAAGTGGAGAGATGAGTTGATTAGAGCCTGAACTAGTGCAGATAACATGGGAATATTTACTTGCTTACTTCTAAACATGTAATGCTATTTGAATATAGTTTATCTGAGTTAACTTCTCTGCTTTTAAAATTAATTTTAGTTCATTATCCTGCATTTGCGAATTTACATAATCTAATCTAATTGCATGTTTAATGTAAATAGCTCTAATCACAAAATTTCTATGTGTTAATGACATAATTAGATGATGCACAATTATAATTTTAAAGATGTTCATAAGGCATGGCCAAACATAAGCTTACCAGAGGGATGTGGCCTTTGAGGTCAGAGATTGTGGGAAGTGGAAGGACCATATATTGCCTATTTCAACCCGCTCACTTTAACAAGTAACATTTTACCAAAGAATGTAGAAGAAGCATTTGTGTACTATTTTCCTAAGTTTTTCATCTTTATACACTGAATGGGATTAGTGTGTTAAAAGAAGAAAGAGAACAAGACCTTCATGGAATGCAGTAATCCAATGAAAGGAGAGGAATTTTTTAGAATAATGAGTAGATTGATGCATGGGACAGTTCTCAGCTCTTTTTACTCATTTGTTCATTCTTTCATCTGACTTGTTTGGAAATCTCCTTATACTAGGGTGTTGAACCCAGGTCTACTTGACTGCAGAAAATTAGACCTGAATCTTATGAATAAGACCTGATCTACAATAATAAAACGAAAGATAGATATGAATGACACAATATGATGCAGCATGTTCTATAATAATACTGCAAAGAACTAACCAGTTACATAGAGGGATGAAAAATGAACTTTGCTTTCAGGATTTGGGAAGGCTTTGTAGAAGGGATGATAAGTGAGTTACATCTTAAAGAGGAATTTAACAGACAAAAAAGAGGACAAAGGCAATTCTGTCAGAAGTAACAATTTCTTCAGAGATAAACGATTGCTACAAAGTCAGATGTGCCTGAGTACCACAACGAATTTATGAGGAGAGAGTGATGATGTTGGACATGTAGTTTGGGGCTAGAATATAAAGACACCATTTGCCATACTAAGAGTGAGCTTTGCTTTATAGACAATGAAAAATTGATAAAAACTTTTATACCTAGAAAGTTATGTGATGAGAATTGTGTTTTAGAATAATAGCTCTGGGGGCAGTGTGAAAGTGGCTTGCAGGCAGGACACCAGTTACAAAATATTGAGACAGAAAATTATATATAAAAAAAAAGTTTAAACAAGAAAGGGTGTACTAAGAGGATGGGAATGGAAATGAATATGATAATATGTGCACATTGCAGTGATATTATAGATATACCATAGATATGGGCAGAGGTCAAACAAACTATCATAGATAAAGACGGACATCAAATTATGGCTTACAAACACAACGAATGGGGTGGGGGAGAACAATAGAAAGGGGCAGGAGGTAATTGGAGATAGGAATGGTGATGTTAACAACCAAGCTAAGAAATTGGGCAAGAAGAACAGAATTGGGAGTGAACCGAGTGATTTTATTATGTGTTTGTTGAAAATGTGGTCCAGCTAAGAGCACATCTTGTCAGCAAATATTTTTTACACTTTGTTCATTTGAGCTCCATTTTCAGTTTTTATTAAATTTCATCATCTGTACTATAATTTGCTCAATGCTTGTCTTTGCATTGATTCACTTTTTTCCTACATACATTTATTTTAAAAGGAAAACCTAGTACCTTTACCATTAATGTAAACAAGTGCCGTCAATTTTCCTATATACAAGTAAATATTAAATTAATGCATTAAACCAAGAGAAATTTAAAGTTTTCAATTAAATACAAAATTATCATGATTCTAACTGGTTTATCCAAAAAAAAAAAGTGCTTAAAAAATCTTTCCCCAGTGGGAATAAAATAAAACTCTTTAAAAAGTGATACTTGCTTTAAAATAAAGATAAGGTTCTATATCTGTATCTATAAAATTGTTCCAATATTTAGTTCTAAAGTTCACTGGCACTAAGAAAATATATTCATAAGTTTCTATGGTCAGAAAGGGTAGTATCCTTAGCCAGACTACAATTTAAATTTTTACTATGGATTGGGAGCTCTTTGAGCATATGGGATGCAACTTAGTGCCTACCTTCATCCTCCTCTCAGGGAAAAAGATTTAAAGAAATGTATTAGATTAAAACTGCTCCCTTTTCTTCTCCTTCACATCCCAGGACCTTTTGGACTGTACCAGACTCAAATGCTAACCCTGGGTTAGAAGCAAGGGTTAGAAGCCCAGTGCAGCCCAAGTCAGAGAAGAGCATGGTGCTAAGAGCAGTACAAACCCTGATAACAAAGAACACTTGTTCTAATTTCCCAGACTTACCTCCCAAGAATGTAGGCCATAGCTAGAGTCTCAGAGGGGGAAAAGTAAGGGTGCAGACTTACCAAGTGTCAACTGGCTCACCAAAAGACTTAAAATTATCTCCTGAATCACCAGGTGGGTACCACCTCTTGAAAAATACTGCAACAATTAAGGACGCAACTGGAACTGAAAGAAAAGTGAAGTTTAGATGTAAAGGACTGCACATCTTAGGTATCAGGTAGTAATCGTGATCATTGGAATGAATTGATCTTGATACATCTCAGTGTCTAACTGCCTTGTCTCCCTGTGACTAAGGGTCAGTAGATACTATCCTGTTTAATCGGGGTTATTTTCATTATATCATTAATTTTACTTCATTATTGAGCATGAATCTGACTTAGTTTATTTGCTACCTAAGGATTTTAGGGATGTGTGTGTGTGTGTGTGTGTGTTTGTATTCATGGGTAGTGGTTGATGTTGTTC